>NC_133664.1:198479332-198779332 GCF_037893015.1 Macrotis lagotis | reverse complement strand
CCCGTAAACATATCTAAGATTTCCTATTCCTGGGGGGGGGGGGGGGGGGGAATCCCTTCTTTTGATTCTTCTGCATTACCTAAACATTGTTCTTATCTCTTTCCTCTTTCTTTTGCTAGTAGATACTTCTGATTCTTATTCTCTGTCTTAATCAATTATAATCTAGTTTTCAGAGGCAACATTAAACTGAAGCTGCTCTCCTCTTCATCATCAACAATGAACTAGTTGTCAAAGTCAGTAGTCTTTTT
Source organism: Macrotis lagotis (assembly GCF_037893015.1). Lineage (NCBI taxonomy): Eukaryota > Metazoa > Chordata > Mammalia > Peramelemorphia > Peramelidae > Macrotis > Macrotis lagotis. Next base: position 198,779,084 of record NC_133664.1, on the reverse strand, counting down.
TTATTTATTATTTAAGGCAATAGGGTTAAGTGACTTGCCCAAGGTCACATAGTGCCAATTATTAAGTGTCTGAGGTCAGATTTAAAGTCAGGTTCCCCTGACTCCATGGCCAGTGCCCTATCCACTGCACCACCTAGCTGCCCCTGAAACTCAGTAGTCTTTACCTCATTCCTCATATCCATCCTCCTGAAATCTTGAAGACCTCTCTGAAGCTTTTGATACTCATAACTATTCCCTCCAACTGGTTTCAGAAAGTACATCATTTTCCTGGGTCTTCTCCTCTTCTCTATCCTCTGATTCTATATCAATGAAAGCAGTTTTAATTTGTAGCGTATTAATGTACATTATTCAGAAGGTACTTTTAGATAGGAAAGTTCATGGGATGGAAAGACAATTAGACTTATAGTCACAGTATCTAGGTTAAATTCTAGCCCTGTTACATACCACATTTATGACCTGGGGCTTGTAACATTCTCTTTCTGGATCTCAGTTACTCTGTCTTCCAAATACTGGAAGAATACTTGATCTGTGCTCAATAAGTATCTTTTCTAGCTCTAAGTTCTAAATCCTATGATTCCTATTCTTCATTGTGGTTCTTTAATTTCTGTTCCTGACCTTCTGTCTTTTCATTCTCTTCCTTTGCAATCTAATCCATTCCCAAAGTTCTACCATCTTTCTGCCAATAGCAACAACTATCATTCACCCAGTCTTCCATATGTGAAATCTCTTTCAACTTTATGCCTTCACTCATACAAAAAGTCCTTTATTTCCTCACCTATTGAGTTCCTACTCATCTGTTATAGGCACAGCTCTAATACCAGTGCATTTTTCAGGTTTGATATTGGGACCTAATGACGCACTCACAAGTCACTGAATATTTAACAAAAAAAGGTTTACTTTGCCCTCACACAGAAGCAATATGTAACAATGATACAGTGATATTTCGCTTCTGTGGACATGACTCCCCTCATCTCTAGATAGAAAGTTATTGAATCAGTTAGGATTTGTCTGGTCAACAAGTTATCAACATATGGAGACCAATGTGATCTCGAACATCCACCAAGTTTGAGAAACCTATACTATAAAAGGGCTCAGACTTTTTATTCCTCCCAACAAGGAAACTACATCAGGAAATCTTAGGTAAATCAGTTTGCATGGTTAAAGAAAATTCAAGTAAGATGTGGCTGAAGGAAGTTGAGTCAAGAAAATGCTAGACCTATCACATCATCCTGTAAAACTTCATTATGATGCTGTCTTCTCCATGAAGCCCATCTTAAAATCATCCCTCTTTAATTCATAAACTCCTTCAATGTCTTGAACACATTTAGCACTTTGTTTTGCAGATCCCTAAGGGACTTACATAATATTTTCACTTAGCAGCACCATTATGTCCATGTTCAAGGAGATCAAAGGGGGGGAAAGGGTTCAAAGTAAAGTATATTATTTGTTATGTATATAGGTGTCTATGGATGTCTAGAGATATAACAATAACTATAGCTATAATTATATAATTTTATATTTATATAAACTATATAAAGTTATTTGTATATAAATATTTTTCTATGCCCTACTTTCTGTGACTCCATTTGCAGTTTTCTTGACAAAGTGACTTGTCATTTCCTTCTCCAGTTCATTTTATAGATGAAGAACTGAGGAAAACAGAGTTGAGTGACTTGCCCAGAGTCATACATCTAGTAAATGTCTGAGGGTAGATTTGAACTCTGGTCCTCTTTATTCCAGGGTTGGTGCTCTATCCGCTGAACACCCTAGCTACTCAAATGTGTATATAGACATATAGTTAAACTGATAATTATAGTTCCATGTAAGCTATATAACTCTAACTATAGCTATACATGTAATTATAGCTTTAGTTGTTTTAACTAGACATGTATATTTATGCACACACACACACACACACATATATATACATATATATACAAATGCTTGTATTACTTTGATATCCTTTTCTTCTTTCTTTGTTCTCTTTTAGTATAATCATATATAATCATAGTGATGGTGACGCTAAGTGAAAATATTACTTAACTCCCTGTGTGTGTGTGTGTGTGTGTGTGTGTGTGTGTGTGTGTGAATAGTCATTTCGGTGGTACAGTAGACAGATGACCTAATTTAAGTACAACCTTAGATACTTACTAGTTCGGTGACCCTGGGCAAATCATTTCACACTGTTTGCTTCAGTTTCCACATCTGTAAAATGAGCTAGAGAAAGAAATAGCAAATCCCTTAAGAATCATTTCCAAGAAAACCTCAAATGGGTGACAAAAAAATACAGAAACACATGTACATGTGTGAATATATATATATATGCATATCTCTGTGTGTGTATATTTAGTCTCTCTTGTTTATAAATGCGTGTATATGATTATACTTAGTATCTCTTTTTTTGGTAGTGACTAAGAAGTGGAAAGTAAAAAAAAAGACCATTAATTGAGAAATGACTGAGCTAATTATGGCATAATTAATATATTTGGAGAGTATTATATTAATAAGAAGTGACAAAATATCATTTTTCTTTAATAAATTGTTCTCTTACTTTTGCTCACTTAATATAAATGATACAGAATGAAATGAGCAAAAGTAAGAGAACAATTTATTAAAGAAAAATGATATTTTAAAGATGAATGGGGCAGCTAGGTGGCACAGTGGAAAGAACACCAGCCCTGAAGACAGGAGGACTTGAGTTCAAATCCAACCTCAGACACTTAAAAAAAATTAACTAGCTTTGTGACTGTGGACAAGTCACTTAACCCCATTGCCTTACAAAAGAAAGCCAAAAAAACCCAACTTTGAAAGCCTCAAAAACTCTGATCAATCCAATGATCAACAAGTTATGCATGCTACCCTTGTGCCAACAGAGAGAAGATGAACTCAATATGTTAGAAACATTTTTAGACATGACCCATATGGGAATTTGCTTTACTTGATTATGCATATTCATTAAAACAGATTTGTTTTATTTTTGTTTTTTGTTTTTTGTTCTTTCCCCAATGGTCATTGAGAGAAAGAAAATGTGGCTAATTTTGTATACCTATACATATTTGCATACACATATATATGTATGTATGTATGTATGTATGTATATGTGTGTGTTTACACGTATATTTAAAGAAGTTAAGGTGACAGCTCTGTTGTGAATTTGTAATGGAGTCTCCATAAATTTACAGATTTATGGGAAGCAGAAAGACATTAACATGGAAAAGTATTTCTGAAATCATAGGATTTTAGAATTGCAGAGTTTGGTCTGAGGCACAATAGTTTGATGATGATACAGTTTGACTGGAGAATTTGTATATTAATTCCCCTTAACTGCATGCTAGAGAGAATGCATATATATATATATACATATATATATATATATATATATATATATATATATATATTATATATATAATATAAACATATATGAAGATGGCTGCAATTGCCAAACCAATGTTAGTGATTTTTTGAGGCTGTGGAGAACCAGAAAAGGACTGTAAGACAAGAAAATGCAAAAAGATGCTCTTTTTAGACAGGAGTATTTTCTAAAACCTATAGGGAAAGGACTTGACATGTTGTTGAATAAACTGAGGAATGAAGAATGGACTAAATGTTCTGAATAATCAGTGTTGAGTTACTTCTCTTACCCAACTATCATCCACCCAGCAAAAAAAAAAAAATGAAACATACAAATATTAGAATGTACCAGTGGTCAATTGATGCTGTCTGTGATGAACAATCTCAAACCCTTAAAAAAAAATACTTCCCAAACTTTTATTTTACCTTTCCAAACAAGAAAGGGGAGGACAAAAAGAATGCTTTGTTTTAACAGTATATTAATCCCAAAGGTCATATGTAGTAACAGATTTTCTGGGACCCAGGCCACATCCAATGAGTCTAGTCTGATCCATATTGGAATAGAGGGAATTGATTTGAATATTCCAGATAAATCTTTGCTTTATACTCCCTTCATGTTGGCTCCCATTCTGCTTGTCTCTCTCAAGTCTCACATCTTTCCTTTGATAAATTCTATTTCTGGCCTCTGATTGTGCCCCCTAGGTAAGCTGTTAGAATCAGCAAGTGCTTCCAAACCTTTTGTTTCTTCCTCAGGCCCTACCTCTGCAAAATTAGACTGGGTATATGCCATGGGCTTTCTTAAGTTAATGGAAAAATGAAAAGTTGGCTGAATGTATTTGTCTTCAAATAATCTCTCAAAAAAAGTCAGTTTTAAACTCCACTTTAAGCAATGAAGAGACAGCCAAGCTACAGGTCATTCTAATATATTTGACTGGAAAGGAACATCCAAGGTTCGAGTTTCCTCATGGTCAGTAGCCATATATAGTCTCTGGATTAAAATACCTTTCCTAGGGGCGGCTAGGTGGCGCAGTGAATAGAGTACTGGCCTTGGAGTCAGGAGTACCTGAGTTCAAATCCATTCTCAGACACTTAATAATTACCTAGCTGTGTGGCCTTGGGCAAGCCACTTAACCCCATTGCCTTGCAAAAACTAAAAAAAACAAACAAAAAAAACCTTTCCTGGTTACTAGGAGCATCCCTGGAATAATCTTTGTTTGCTTCTATCAGTCATCAACTCTTTTCTGTTCTTCCCATCTCCTAGGTCTCTTTTCTCCCAGCTGCCTACTGTTTCTCAGATATTGGAAGGGAAGATGTACATCCAAATTGTTTAAAATTCCTCAAGTTTGTGTATGTATTTTGAGGGTAGGAGTTTTAACATGGAATGCAGCACTTTTTAAGTCATGTTTGATGAAGCAGGATGTAGGATGAATTATGGAGAATTTGGGGATTTGAATATAGAAATGTTAATGATTGCCTCTAATCTGCCAGACCTTTGTTTCAGTATCTGAATCTTCTGCATCTCTTCATCTGTTTTTTTAAAAAGCATATTAAATGATCTCCAAGGTCCCTTTCAGCTGTGCCATTCTATAGTGCCAAGATAACAGACATTAACCTTTTAAATCTAACCTGGCATTTCCTCACGAATGGGAATTTATCTCGCTTGAACCTTAAGAAATTCATTTGCTCCCCATAAATAGTTATGGAGAGCTCCTCACAGTCTATTGGCAGGTAAGAGTGAGGGGAACTAAAAGTCAGGTTATTCTTACTGAAAGAAAGAAGAAATTCAGAAACAGCAGCTACTGTTCAGTTGATACTTGGATGGATCTTTAATCTCATCACTGTGAATAGATTACTGCTTTCACATCTTCTGTGCCACTTTTTGCCTAAGTCTTTCAATTTTTTATAAAGAATCCATCCACTCAATGTGTCTTCTCAACAATCTAAGAAATTTTTTAAATCCCAGATAGACCTTTTCTAGTCATAAGTGCCTTTAATGATGTTTTTATGACATTCTCAAGCACAAACTATCTTTGGTAAAATATACTACAGGCTAATTAACACTGTCCCCCCATATGCCAATTCATTGTCCATCCACAAATTGGAAAGAAAGCTGGATTTGCAATCAGAAGCCCTAAAGGCAAATCACTTATTTTTGTTACCTTAAGAAGAACTCTGTTTTCCATGCCTTTAAAATTAGGTGAAATTAGATGTCTTCTGGGGTCCCTTTCATCTCTAAAACTTTATCTCCCAAGCCTAAGATCCTATGATGTGCATTTCCTGTCTAAACCATCCCTATATGTGGACTGACTCGACATGTCATAGTCTAGACAACAGTTTTTTAAATTAACTTAACATTTCATTATTGAAAGCTATAATGGTAGATCTCTTTCATTGGTTCCAAGATTTAAAATGATAAGACAAACTGGACTTAGGCTGCCCCTTAAAAGACCAAATAGAAGATCAAGTGAAGGAGTTAATAATTCTAGCTACTTTTCATCATAATATTATTGTTGTTCTTAATAACAAGAGTATAAACTTAGCTCCTGTAGCATTCCCTCCTATACCGGACTCCCCAGAAAAGTACTCTGTGGTATTATATTCACACAAAATCACATCTCTCAGGCCACCACCAACATGCTTACTTATCTTAATCCGCATAGAATGCAAGAAAAGGAGTAACAATTTTCCTCATAGAACTGAGGCACTTAGTCCTTGGAATATTGTGAATTTGGATATTATGGAGGAATATTCAGCCAAGTTTGCAAATATCTTCTGATGCTGCAGGATCATTCTTGATTCTATCCCAGATATCTTTGCCTTTTACATGGGCATCATATCTCATTTCTGATATTTCCCACCTGTTCCTCCTTTTCCTAGGCTGTTCTTAATACTGCCATCTATTGGTCTTTGACTAGAGTCCTCAGTTGAAATATTGCTTTTCCTTCTATGGATTCTGACGTTTCTCTTTTAGTTGGGAGTCTAAAAGTTGAATTTCAGTTCTTTTAGAAGTCAGGAACCTCATGCACCTACTCACCAGACTAGCATAAAGCAACAGTTTCTCTATAAGGAGAAAATCTGTCAGGTTACAGAGTCATAGTCTCCAGGGAATAAGTATTTTTGGAATACAGAAAGAGCTAGCCAGCTTAAGACCCAAAGGAATTGAAGTTCTTTGAACTGACTTTCACCTGTTCAAAAGATTAGTGCATATCTAGATAGATAGATATAGATAGTCCCTATTTTCAAATTCACAGACTAGTGACAACCAGCAAATAGATATGTACAATCAAGTTAAATACAGGATAAATAGGGCACATTCAATAAAGAAGGAAGACATTTGAATTAAGAGTAATTAGGAAGGGGTGGCTAGGTGGTGCAGTGAATAGAGCACCAGCCCTGGAGTCAGGAGGACCTGAGTTCAAATCTGAGCTCAGACACTTAATAATTACTTAGCTGTGTGGCCTTAGGCAAGTCACTTTACCCCATTTTCCTTGCAAAAACCTAAAAAGAAAAAAGAGCATAATTAGGAGCCCCCAGAGAGAATCCTTTATCCTCTAATACCAGCTTTGGGAATCCCTTAGGGATTCTGTAGGACTGAGACTGATTCCTGATGATTCCTCATCTTACAAAGATCCTCTTGATCTCATTTGCAAATGAATGGATAGAGTGGGAGTGAGGCAAGGGCAAGTTGCCTGATACTGCCAACATTTATTAAATTCCTACTATATGAGAATGTAAAAATATGCACACATACGCAAACAATATGTACTCCCAAGCAGCTTACATTCTATTACAAGATAACATATGTGTGTGGTTGTATATAAACAGTGATTGCCCTGACCCATGTTACCTGAAAGCCAGGCATATTACATTCAACCTTCCCCCAGGTTTCTCTGATATTTTTAAAAACACCTGAGTATCTTCTATTTCCTCTGCCAGAGACTCAAGCCCCCACCAATGGATTTCTCCCCATTTCAGAGTCCTCTACACCCAGTTCCATTTAATTTCTAAATCATGGGTAGGAAGCCTTTATTCTGCCAAGACCCATTTGTATATTTATAACATCACTCAATGACTATTTTTGGTCAAATATTTAATTATTGTACCCCTTAAAAGAACCTAGATTTATTAAATTTTGAGTTCCACTGCATTTTTTTGCCATGAGATTCCCCCATGTAAATAATTGTTAACTAAACTATCAGATTAGTTTTTACAAAGTCATACTTTCTTCAAACAGCAAGAATAGAACAAATATAGAAACAGATATAGAAATAGATATAGAATCCCCCCAACAAGCAGAGGTACATCCCCCACCACCATCTCCATTTGCCTTCTTTAGAGAAGGAAAAGGGATCAGGTCAAGAGCATAGTTCAGTTCCCATATAGTATAATCAGCCAAGTTCCAAGTCCCATGCTACCCTTGGCTCAAGTCCCAGATTCCCTGGATTCTCAAGGTTTCCCTGCTGTACTGCCAAAAATATCCAGCCTGTTATCCTGCCTCCAAGGTCACTTCTTCAGTCCAGGTACAGTGGAAACTCCACCACCTGTGCCTAGAACAGAAAATTACAAACAACAAAAACCCAAACCAATTCTCAGGGTCACAAAGTCTAAAAGAATAGGAGGAGTTCAGCTCACAGTACCCATAACGTAAATGGAATCTGCACATTTTTGGACAAAGCTGGAAAACAGAGAATGTCCCAGGCTCATTTTTTTTTAAATTTTAATAGCTTTTTACTTTTTCCAATTTCATGTAAAGCTAGTTTTAAACAGTAATTTTTGCAAAATTTTGAGTTCCAAATTTTCTTCCCTCTCTCTTCCCTCTCCCCTTCCCAAGACTCCAAGCAATCTGAAATAACAATCATGTAAAGCATATTTCCATGTAGTCATATAGTGAAAGAAGAATCAGAACAAAAGGGGAAAACTATGAGAAAGAAAAAAATTTTAAATTAAAAAGAGTATGATTTGATCTGCATTCAGACTCCATAGTTCTTTCTCTGTGTGGATGTCATTTTCCATCACAAGTCTTTTAGAATTGTCTTTGATCATCATATTGTAGAGAAGAGTTAAGTCTATTATAGTTGATCAAGACATAATGTTACTGTTATTGTGTATAATATTCTCCTGATTCTTCTCACTTCACTCAGGTTTAGTTCATGTAAGTCTTTCCAGGTTTTTCTGAAATCCATCAGTTCTCATAGATCAATAGTATTTCATTAGATTCATGTCCCATAACTTGGTCAGCCATCCTGCATTTGATGAATATCCCCTCAATTTTCAATTCTTCACTGCCACAAAAATAGCTTCTATAAATACTTTTGTACATGTGAGTCTTCCCCCCCTCCCTTTTTAATAGCTCTTTGGGATACAGGCCTAGTAGTGATATTGCTGGATCAAAGGGAATGAACTGTTTTATAGCCCTTTGGGAATAGTTTCAAATAGCTCTCCAAACTGATTAAAACAATTCACAACACCAATAATGCATTAGTAACCTAGTTTTCCCACATCCCCTCCAACATTTATCATTTTTCTTTTCTGTCATATTAGCCAATCTGTTAGGTGCAGGTGATACCTCAGAGTTGTTTTAATTTTCAGTTTTAATTGATAATGATTTAGAGAAGTTTTTCATATGACAATAGCTTAGGCTGATAAATTTTTCAATGAAGATTATTATATCTATGTACCAATAGAAAATGGCTGCTCTTCATGGCTTCCCTCATGGAAAGGGAATGTCTTTTCCCTAAAGGAAGTTCCCTCCATCTTAGGCAATCTGGACATTCATAAAACCCTAGTAATAGCATGAGCATAGACAGACAGACAGATAGATTGATAGAGACATATATGCATACCTACAAACACACATACACTAAATATATAACTCTTCACCCTCTGGAATCACTTTCATTAACTCTCACTTGCACTCATAGGTTGGAGTCCCATAAAGGGTGGTTATTTGTCTCATTTTCTAAGTTTGGCTATACTCCTAACACTATAGCTATTGAATCTATGCTAGTGTGCTTTCCATTAACACTTATCCAAATAACTTTCATTTAGCTCAATTCATTTGTAAAAAAAAAAGAAAAAAATTATTAAAAATGGCATAACAAAAAGAATGGATAAAAGCAAAAATCCCTCCAAAGAACCTGGGGCATACTCTTCCACCAATACACATAACATCCAAGGAACAGAATGAGTACAATTTTAAAACATCTATGTAAAGAATACCTATGGTCGAGGTAATTCACAATGCCAGAACTCATCCCTCAGGAACTGTAAGGCCACTATGTCATCTCTTTTTTGAAATGTCCTCAAGTTCATGGTTGAGTATAGTTATCAGCTGGAAGAGCTACTTGGCCACTAAGTTGGGCCACTATAACTGGGTAGGTCAATATACTGGTGCTTCTTTTCTCAGATGGGATTGCACCTCAATAACAGTTGCAGACACTAACACTTCATTCTCAATGAAGTACTCATCTAGGGTGATGTGTGTTCTTTCAGAAGAGGTATAGATCTCTAAGGAAGCAGCTAGGTATCTCAGTGCATAGAGTTACAAGCCTGCAGTCAGGAAGTCCTTATTAAAATCTGACCTTGAACACTTACTACTTTTGTGATCCTGGGTAAGTCAAACTTCTGTTTGCTTTATTTCATTAGAGAAGGAAATGGCAAACCACTCAAATGTCTTTTCTAAGAAAATCTCATGGACAGTATGTTTAAGGAGCCACAAAGAGTCAGACATGACTGAACAACAATAAATAGAATCTTAGTTTAGGACTGGCAGAAGTCTCTCCAATTCTACTCCCTTAACTGAAATCTGAGCTTCTTCCACATTTTCCCAAGCAGTAGTTATCAATGCAAAAAAAGAATGACCTCTTCTCTTCTTCTCTTCTCATGCAGCAGAGGAAAATATAAAAAAATATAGTTTCTCATTTCCTTTAACAACCCTTTGCTGGTTCAGGGCTGATTCCCCTCAATGAAAGACCCCACTCTAATTTTTAGCAAATGTCCAAAATGTTTTTCAATTCTTTCACCCAATTAATATCTATAAACTCTAGTATTCAGGGTTTCTCAACTTTTTTTAACTCTTAGTTTCTCTTCTTGTACTTATGCAAATAAGAGGCTGGAATATTAAGTTCTAAGGGAGTCTTTGCTCTGAAATTAACCCATTGTCTATCCAAATCAGGTACTCAAATTCTCATATTTTCTCTATTCCCTACCTCCTTACAACCTTGCTAAAGCCTGAAATACTTGGATTTGTTGAAGATTGTTAAGCTCATTAAAAAAAGATTAAATCTGAAAGGGGAACATCCTTATGAGGATATAGAGAATTAAGAAAGAACATTAGTATTTAGAGGGATTAAAAAATTCATAGAGCAGAAAATATCTGAGCTTCCTCTTGAAAGAAAAAAGGGATTATTGTGTGGCAGAAGTGAGAAAATATTTGGGAAAGTTTGAAGAGTGCAAGAAAGAGAGACAGAGAGAGAGAGAGAGAGAAAGAGGAGGGAAGAGAGAGGGAGGAAGGGAGGAAGGAAGGAAGGAAGGAAGGAAGGAAGGAAGGAAGGAAGGAAGGAAGGAAGGAAGGAAGGAAGGAAGGAAGGAAGGAAGGAAGGAAGAGAGAAAGAGAAAATAGATGATAGAGAGAGATTGAAAATTAAGGAAAGGGAATAACTGAGGGAGTAATCTGCTGGTGAAGATGACAGAGAATGGGATCAAAGACATGTAAAAGAGCTGCTTTAGTAAAGAGAGACACCTCATTACTAGAAACTCAAGAAAAGGAGAGTGGAAGATGGTATCCAAAGGTTTTTAGATGAAAAGGGAGAGTGGTCACATGTTGAATGGCCTCAACTTTCTCCATAATGAAATAGGCAGAATGAAAAAAAAGGAGAAGTTTAAAAGCTTAAGGATAGCAAATATCTGCAATAGCTTCTGTGTGGAGTTAAATAAAGAATCAATGAGGGGGGGGGGGGATTAAAAAAACAGTGCTTCATTGTAACCAATTCATTGACATTCAATTCTTCATAAGGAAGAGGCTGGGCAGCCTGCTTCCATGGGAGTCATGATGATGGTCAGTCAGCTAATCAACAAGCATTTATTAGGTTTCTACTATGTGAAAAACACAGTGTAAATACTGAGAACACAAAGAAAGGTTAAAAAAGACAAAACACAAAAACCAATCCTTGATCTCAAGAAGCTCACAGTGCAATGAAATAATGACAAGCTATAGAAAGACCTTGGAGATATTTGTAGCATGTACAGACATTCCATAACTGAGTCGTTCCTACTAAGCATGTGACATATAAGAACTTCTGATTGACTCTGACTATATAGCTGGAATTGGAAGATCATTGGATCATTGAAAAGACATTAGTTGACCTCATCCTCTCTCTCTCTCTCTCTCTCTCTCTCTCTCTCTCTCTCTCTCTCTATTTATCTATCTCCCCCATCTATCTGCCCTCCTGTTTTTTGATTTGATATTAGTTTGTTTGTTCATTTTAGGTGAAAGAGATTGTATGTGACTATTAACTTATAAGTGATAAGAGATCAGAAGAGTGTACCAAGTACACTCTAGGTTTTGCAGTTAGTTCATCATTAAGACCCTGAGAATTAAGGACCAATTTTGCAGGACTTACCCCAGCTGAGGTTGAATTTGTCTGTTAAACTTAGTAGCACTAAAGCTTATATAGGGTCTCCATTCTTGCTAAATCTCTGAAGCAAACATCCCTTTGTTAAAAACTGGTTGATGTTAATTAACTCAGGATCCTGGTCACCCATAGTTAACTATGAGAGGAGCAACTGTAATGAAGGCTCTAGTGTATATAGTGTTAGACATGGGATGCCGTAGTTCCTCAGTTACCCCAAGAACAATGTCAAAACCAAATATAGTCAAGTTAGTCTATTTCTTGTCCACTTCAGGTTAGTACTCCACTGTGGACTAATATAAGCTGCAGCTTTTGGTCTTTAGGTCTTAAAGAGGGATGAGTAATTGAAGGAATGGTTATGTAGGGCAGAGGGAACATACAAATTCTCTTCCTAGTCTCACATGCAAAGTCAACTCAAGTAGATCTTATGTAGATTTTTTTACTCATTGACAACAAGAAGGAGCAACTAGGTGGCACTATAGTGCCATATTTCAGTGTGGACTACATAGTTCTGCAGACAGAATGAGCAATCAATACATCGAGGACTATACAAGGAGTAGTACCCTCTGTGGACACTTTTTTACCAAAGGTAATGTACCACCCCAAGCAATTTGGTCATTGACTGATAGTTTTGTCTGGTAACTCTGCATAGGTACAGGTAATGCAGGACAATGACTTTACTGAGAGACCTCTGACTCTGTGCCATTGCAGACTGAATACTGGAATGAAAGATGAATTCTGGTGAATAGACTTTAGAAGGAAAAGCAGAGTTTGAGATGACAAAGTGAGAGAGAAGGTACAAACTTTTGAATGACTATCAGTGTCCTCAGAGACAAAGGTATATGGGGAAAACTGAAGCCTCTACCCCTACCCAAGTTGTCCCTTGCTTACCATGCCAGTATCCACTAGAGACTGATAAGAATAGACTTTTTGGATGAGTTTGTTCTCTCTTCTGAGTCAAAAATCCCATTTACTCTTGTATATTCTACCATCTGTCCTAGTCTATATACTTTTTCTAAATTCTGCTTTACTACTTGTTTAGATGAATATGTTTACTGGCACTTTGTGATTATTTTTTTTTTTTGTACAGTCCTTTGGGGAGGGGGAACTGAGCTGGATGAAAGTAAACTGTAACTCTCCCCTGTTGTTTTGTCTTGTTTTTTCTAAACTCCCAAAAGCATATCCCCCTAGAATGCAATTATCCCATGTATAAAAGAGAAATATGATACTAGACCTAAATCCCTCTAGAAGGGACAAAAGAGCAAAAGAAATAAGCCTCCAGTTAGAGCCTTCTTCCTGCTCTACCCAAAGTGGCAATCATAGTATCCCTTAGAGTTATGGGTGTTGAAGATTTTAGCTGAATTTATTTTTACAATACAGGCTATCCCCCCCCCCCCCCCCGGTATCCCTGTAGCTCAAATTTAAATTGTTGCTGTTATTGTTCAGTGGTCTGATTCTTTATAACTCTATTTTGGGTTTTCTTGGCAGAAATACTGGAGTAGTTTGCCATTTCCTTCTCCAACTCATTTTATACATGAAGAAACTGAGGCAAACAGAGTTAAGTGAAATGCCTAGGGTAGCACAGCTAGTAAGTGTCTGAGGCTGAAATGGTACTCAGGTCTTTCCAACTCTAAGCCTGGCACCATCTCCACTATGCCACTTTGCTGCCTCTTATATGATTATAAAATTCTATAAACATTTATAGAGACTTATCTATAGTTTTAACACATCCTTTATTTGAATTAAACTGTTCTCTCAACTCTCCCATGAACATCATGTACACATTCCCACCTCCATGTCTTTTTTCACCCATGTTTACCAGACTTAATTTAACTTCCCATTGATCTTTGCCTAGACAAGTTCTATCCATATCCATTCCTATCCATCAAGTTAGTGACTGCTGAGTGGTACCTGGAGTCAGGAAGACTTGAGTCCTAATTTGACCTTAGACGTGACTTAACTTCTGTCTGTCTGTAAAATCTATAAAATGAAAATAATAATAGTACCTATCTCTCAGGATTGTGAGGATCAATAAGATAATATTTCTTATTTATATCATTTATTCAAATTTGTTATAATTTATTTATTATTTATATTATATTTTTGTTTATTTTTATAAATTTATTGTTATATCATGTTAGAATCATGACATAATTTTATTATGAATATTTTTATTATATATTTGTATTATAATATTTCTAGGTACTTAAGAAGTGCCTGGTACATAAGAGGCACTTCATATAAATATGAAATCCTTCTCTCCCATTCTCATTAAGTATCGTCTGTACCAATGATAATAATAGGAATTTATACTATTGAATTTTCTTTTTCTTTTTTCAGATCTGTGGTTTCATCAACATAGAGAGCTCCTGGTAAGGGACACTCTATCAGCAGGCCTGCTTTTAAAATTCTATTCTTACAGAGTGACCTAGGACACTGAGAGGTTTAGAGACTGGCTCTGGACCACACAACTATACTGATCAGAGTCAGTTCTTGACCCATAGCCTTTTTGACTAGAGGTCAACTTTCTACCAACTATGCTAAGCTGCTCTTCTATTGAATATTTTGAATCTAAATTAAAGTGTATTTTTAAAATTATCTTTTTCTTAGAAGTTCCAGAACTGGATCAATGGGTCTGGGTTCCATTTTGGCTCTGATGCTGATTATTTTTGTGTCTTAAGTCAAATTATTTCACTTCTCTGGGCCTGAGTTTCTTATCAATGAAATAAGAAGAGACAAGATGATTGCTAATGTCTTTCAGCTTTCACTCCTACAACTAAAGTATTTGGCTACAAAAGATGAAAACACATCTTTTGAAAATCTATATTCATGTCTCAATCCAAATGCCACTCTTGGTGAAGCTGTCCCTGATCCCCAAGACATCTTTACCGCCTCTGACTTTGCACAGGACTTTGTATCTGGGCTAAATCCTTATTCCATTCTATTCTGTACCCTAGTTACTTCCTTCAAGGTAGTGCAGTAGCTAAGAGTGCTGGCCTTAGAGTCAAAAGAAACCTCAGTTCAAATCTTACCTCAAACAATAGCTAGTTGTATGACCTTGAGCACATCATTTAATCTAACCTCAGTTTGGATCCTTATTTGTAAAATGAGAATGATAATAGCAACTACCCACTAGAGTTATTGCTAAGTCCAAATGAGATAGCATATATTTGACTCTGAAAACCTTGAAGCACTTTTTAAACATAAGCTACTATAATTCCCTTGTTGTTTTTGATTCCATGACAAACAAAATACCCAGTAAGGAAATTCTCTCTGCCAATGCAGCTTAGAAAGTATTTTTCAACTCAAAGACTCACCTGGAGTTCTGAGACATTATCCAAGTTTCTAAGGGTGACATAGTACATATCAGAGGTAAATTTTTCTCAATTCCAAGGACAGCTATTCTATCTACAATGCCAGGCTGTCTCCTATAATCACTGTAAAATGATGCATATTTGGATTTGTTTCCTATCACTTCTGCTATCTAGTGAACTTCCTTGAAGGCAAAGCCATGTTGTAATCTTATCTTCTCCACCAGCACTTAGCAAAATATCAAATTGATGAATGAATGTTGACCAATCAGTTGAAAAACCTAACATCTCAATTGTTGATGCTATTAAGCATTTAAGAAAGTAGTGGGCAAAGAACATGGATATAGCTGTGGCCCAAGAGATCCAGCTTCAAGGTCCAAACTTACCACATTTTGTTCTGTAATCTATGGGTTGAGTTCTGGGCCACTCATGTCAGATTACAGAGTTATTCTTCTATCTCTGATATTCTATGGTAGCACAGTAGATAGAGCACCAGACTGGAATGAGGAGAATTGTACAATCATTTCAGTTGTATTCAATTCTCTATGATCCCATTTGAGGTTTTCTTGGCAAAGATAATGGAGTTATTTGCTATTTTCTTTTCCAACTCATTTTATAGATGAGGAAACTAAGGCAAACAGACTTGCCCAGGGTCACACAGCTAGTAAGTGTCTGAGGCCAGATTTGAACTCAGGAAGATGTCTTCCTGATTCCAGGCCCAGCACTTTATCTATTATAACACTTAAATCACTTTTTAATTCTTATCTTATTTGATCTTCACAATAACCCTGGAAAATAAGTACTATTATTATCTTTATTTTAAAGCTGAAGAAACTGAGGTAAACAGAGGTGAAGTGACTCTTTCCCAGGATCATATAACTAGTTAGTAGTTGAAGCCAAATTTGAAGTCAGGTATTCCTAACTCCAGGCAAGCCACTCTATTATTTTTTCCAAGAAAACCCCAAAATGGAGTCACAAAGTGTTGAATACAACTGAAATGACCTGATAGCAACAACATTAGCACTGTGCTTAGCATATAGTAAATATTATAGAAAGGTTGACTATTATTATTATTATAATCCTTATAAATTATCCTGTCCTGTAAACACTTCTCTTTAGTCAGGATCATACAATTCAATAATTACTGACTTACCTATTGTCATTTTATATATATATCTTGTGTTTCCCATTGATTTCAGGAACCATTCCATCTTCTTTATAACCCTCACAGCACTGAGTCTATATTAAGTATTATTAATAGATATTAATAAATGTCATTTGATAAACTGGTAAAGGAAGTATACAAAGAAAGCATACAAACACAATTTCTAGGTTCTCCCTCAGTTATTGACAAAGCTATTAATAGGTTCCTCTCTGGGAAAATACAACTGTTTTGTCATTACTTTAGTCCTCATAACACCAAGGGAAATGTTTTGTGACATCCTGAACACTACAATTGGAGAGATTTTTTTTAATAAATATTAAATTAGAAACTCTACGTTTTTATTTGCTAAAAAACAGTGATTGTGTGTCCTTGCTCATCCCACACACGAAATGAGGTCACCATAGATTGGACAACACATACTCAATGAATATTATTAACTCACATCCCAATGATAAATTAAATGACTTCTTCAGATCTTAAAATTGATGGCCAGGTAGACTTGATTGAACAATAGGGAATTTTTTAAAATAGTACCTTTTAATTTTGCTTTAATAAGAGCAACATGGGGAGTGGAACCAAGGTGATGAAGTAAAGTTAGGGATCCCATTACCTCTCCCCCAAACCACTCCAAACACTTTTAAATAATGAATCTAACAAAATTCTAGAGTGGCAGAACTTTCAAAAAATGACTGATTGAACTAGTTTTCCATCTCAGGATAGCTCAGAAGATCACAGAAGCGTCTGTTGCTCTTGTTAGAAAGGGCCAGTAGCACAGCCTGGGTCCCACTGAAGCAAACTGGTTCCAGCCATCCAAGAACAGACTGTGGAGTGCTTGAGTCAGTGACAGAGTGGCAGTTTCCAAACCTCTCAACCCAGGAATCACCAAGGACAGTTGAAAAAGTCAGCCAAAAATCTCTTCTGCACCAAGGGTTAAGAGGGAAGCCCAATCCAGCACAACCCTCAGCATAGACTTGGCCCCAGGGAACCAGGATCAGGCCACTTGGCAGGGAGACATCTGGTTACTGCTTCCAGAGTGCTCAGTCCACCATGGTAAGGTAATTGGGAGAAATTGCAGAGATTCCTTTACTATCTCTGAGGCAGGACTCTGTGACTTCTCCCATACACAAATCCAGGTCTCAGTCTGGGGCCCCAGTCTCAGAAAAAGGTACAGAAACATTATTACAATGCTTACTGCCTGCATTGGAACAAGGACTAACCTCACAGTTCTAGGCCAGAAAGGAGTGCATGTGTTCATCCACAGACCAGAACACAGGCCAGGAGAGCAGTCATTGCCCCTCATAAGATCTTGGAGGAATTAAAAACTTGCAGATCTCTAGAAGAATCTCTACACACAGCTGCAAAAACCCTCAAAAGATTGGGATAGTGCATCCCCAGCCTGGAAGCAGAGTCCCACTCTTAACAAGAGTTAAATCAAGACTGGAAAAATGAGCAAACAACAGAAGAAAAAATATCTGACCATAAACAATTACTTTGATCCTATGGAGGAACAAAATGCACACTCAGAAGAAGAAAACAAAGTCAGTTTATGCATCCAAAGCCTCCAAGAAAAATATGAATTGGTCTCAGTCTACAGAAAAGTTCAAAAATGATTTTGAAAATCAAGTAAGGGAGTTAAAGGAAAAATTGGGAAGAGAAATGATATCAATGCAGGGAAAATCATGAAAATCAAGTCAGCAGTTTTTCAAACTTTCCTGATGAAGGACCAGAGCTAAACAGAAAATTTCTTCAAATACAAGACTCAAGTGAATCATTAAAAAAGTAAACAGGAAAGGTAAATCATAAGGGACTTAATGAGGTTGAACTGCCTATTATATTCATGCATGGGAAGATGATACTGATAATTCATAAGAGCTTTCTCATTTATTAGGGAAGTTAGAGAGAACATATACAGACAAGGCACAGGTAGGAGTTGAATTTGAAGTTATGTTTTTTTTTAAATGGAGTTAATTGTGGAGAAAGGAATGTACTGGGAGAAAGAGAAAGGAGAGGTAGATTGGGGTAAGTTATTTCACATAAAAGAGGCAAGAAAACAATGGAATGGAAAGCGGGGAAGGTAAGGGGAGGGGGGGTGAGTGACCTTACTCTCACTGGAATTGGCTCAGAAAGGGAATAACTTCCTTGAGATTTTTCAAACTCATTTGGGTATAGAAATGTATCTTACCCTAGAGGAAAATAGAAGAGGAAAGCTATAGGAGAACGGGGAGAGAGGGAAGATCATAGGAGGGGGTAGTCAGAAGCAATACACTTTTGAGGAGGGTCAGGGAGAAAGGAGGGAGAGAATAAAATAAATGGAGGTGGGGGGAATAGGATGGAGGGAAATAGTTAGCAATAGCAGTTGTGAGAGATCATAGGAGGGGGTAGTCAGAAGCAATACACTTTTGAGGAGGGCCAGGGAGAAAGGAGGGAGAGAATAAAATAAGTGGAGGTGGGGGAATAGGATGGAGGGAAACAGTTAGCAATAGCAATTGTGAGAAAAAATATTGAAACAAGGTTCTCTGATGAAGACTTCATTTCTCAAGCAAAGAGAACTGAGTCAAATTTATAGAAAAAAAGGCTATTCCTCAATTGATAAATGATCAAGAATTATGAACAATTTTCAGATGAGGTTATCAAGGAAATCTATTGAAATACTTTTTAAATGTCCTCACTATTGATAAGACAAATGCAGGTTGGAACAATTCTGAAGTTCTGCCTTATACCTATTGGATTGAGTAATAAGACAGAAGGAGAAAATGGCAAATGTTGGAAGAAATGTAGGGAATTTGAGACATTGATACACTGTTGGAGGAGATGTGAAATGATCCAACAATTCTATGGAACAATTTGGAACCATGCCCAAAGAGCTATAAAACCATGCCTATTGTGGTACAGCTAGGCCTTTATTCCAAAAGATTTGAAATACAGGAAGAAAGGAATCTATATATAGGGTATTTATAGCAGCAATTTTTTGGTAGTCGGGTGCTAGAGTTTGGGGAATGGCTGAATAAATTGTGGTATGTGAGATAAAATGTTATTCTGTTATGGGAAATGATGAACAAGAAGCTCTAGGTAAAAAACTTAATGGGAAAAAGTATCTTATACAAAGTAACAACAATATTGAAGGATAATCAGTTGTGAATGACTTATCTTTTCTTAGCAATGCTGTAACCCAACTCTGAAAGACTTATGATAAAGAAAGCTATCTATCCCAAAGACAGAGCTGATGGTGTCTGAATACAGACTGAAGCATGCTTATTTTTACTTTTTTTGAGGTTTCTCTTTTTTTCCTGGCTATTTTGTGACTATTATAGTAATTTTTTTTCATGACTGCCCATTTTTAACCAACACCAAGTAACTTGCTTTCTCAATGAGGAACAGTGGAGTGGGAGGAAGGAAGATAATTTGGAACTCAAGGTTTTGGAAGTAAATGTTGAAACTTGTTTTTGTATGTAGCTGGAGGAAAAAAAATAATTAAAAAATTCACTTTCATGTAATATAAAAAAATCTCAAAAAAACCAGTTCTTAAACTCTCATGGTTTGCACGTCACCTGCTCCTGACTTCCTCTAGCAAAATAAAAACTGAGGCATTACCTATCCCCTTTTGACCATTGGGAAATGCCCCTTGACTATCAGTGTTCTCCAGGGTTGCCACTTAGGCCCCCCAGAATTGTTGAAGAAAAGACTTCTAGTTCTATTTTCCTTGTTTATTTGCCTTATTACCCCAGTTTAGTTCCTTCAGTTATTGTTACTGACCCCATCCAAATCACTATCATCCTTACCAACTCTCTCTCAACCCACATAAAATGTATAGTTTTTGCCTCTTTTCCTCCATCCTTAAAATATGATCATGAATGAAATCACACTTAATTTATAGTTTTCAGAGATGTAGCCTGAGATTTAATAGTAAAATGTATGCCAGAAACAAGATTATGGTTCCCCAATCATCAACATAGGCCCATATACTAATCCCTGTATTCCTCTTAACCACCTGCTTCTTAAGGAACAAATGTCAAAAACAATAGTGATGATGTTCCCCTCTCCCTGCTCCTGGGGAAGACTGAGACTGGTAGATTGCTTTGAGTTGGGGGGGGGGGGTCTGAAGTTTATTGGATATCAGTACCAACTGAATGTTTGACACCAATATGGTATACCCTAGGGAGTGGAGGATAATCAGGTTCCTTAATAGAAAAAAAAACAGCTCATGTCAAAAACAGCACACAGGTTAAATCTTGAGCAGCCAATGAATTTTAAGCCTAGAAAATAAAGATACCCAGTCCCAATAAAAACAAAGAAACAAAAACCAAATTGGTGAATAAACAAATAAGTGATAAAGGAATAGATAAGTAAACAAATGTATGGATAAATGGATAAATAGGTAGAGAATGAATAGAGAAAGAAAGAAAGAAAGAAAGAAAGAAAGAAAGAAAGAAAGAAAGAAAGAAAGAAAGAAAGAAAGAGAAAGAAAGAAAGGAAGGAAGGAAGGAAGGAAGATTATATATATATATATATATGGAGAGAGAGAGAGAGAGAGAGAGAGAGAGAGAGAGAGAGAGAGAGAGAGAGAGAGAGAGAGAGAGAGATTTGGAGTTGGGGGGGGAGAATTGGAAAGAATCTAGTTGCATTCTCAGTTTCAATCAGTTCATTCCAGATTTGCCAAACATTATAAAAATGGAAGCTGAGAGACTCTGAACTTGGGAGTGCTATTCTTTGGAATCAGGTTTTGACCCTGCTGCTTTTTCTTTCTTTGAACTTGCAAATGAATGTGCTAAATTCCACTGAGATATGATTTCCTATACCTTAATTTGTGTGTTAACACTTTCTGATTAAAAAAATAAAAACAAAACAAAACATCTGTGGGCATTAAAATAACCACCTCCTTTATATATATATATTTGTGCAAATATATCCTTTAAATGCAAATTCCCAGGGGCAGCTAGGTGGCATAATGGATAAAGCACTGGTCCTGGAGTCAGGAGTACCTGAATTCAAATCCACTCTCAGACACTTAATAATTACCTAGCTGTGTGGCCTTGGGCAAGCCACTTAACCACATTTGCCTTGCAAAAAAAAAAAAAAAACCTTAAAAAAATAAATAAATGTAAATTCCCAAACCTCATTTAAGCTTAATCAGCTATGTGAAGACTTGAGTAGAAGGATAGAGAAAGGATCTGTGATTTCATTATTATAATGAAATTCCAGGTGAGGAAACTCCCCTTCCCAACATAGATAAGATTGTCATTTTCCCAACAAATTATATCCTAGAAAGTTGCTTAGAGCACTGAGAGATGAAGTAATTTCCCCAGGGTCACTCTGCCACTCTATATAAGACATAAGCCTTATAGCCTGAAAAGCTAGCTTTGAAGTCAGATCTCTCCCCACTAGGCTACATTGTTAAAGACTTGACTATACTGTATACAAGTCATTTTTTGCTTAGCCATTGTTGTGGGGAAAGAGAGAGGGGGAGAGGGTTAAGGATCATCAGCTAACCTCTAATGAGGATTTAAAAAGTCATTTTGTGGATTATTTAACTGGGGAGGAAGCAATATCATTAGTTCAGAACTCCAGGGCAGACAGCTAACACCAGAGAGAGATTTCTGTATATGTATACTTACTTTGCTATTTAGCCATCACCTCCCCTCTGAAGGAAACAAAGATTCCAAAGTGAGAGATTAAAATCACTAAAGGCAAAGCAACAAACTTTAATGTGAATGAGCAAATTCCCCATATTCACTGCAATCACTGTACATGTAAAAGCATAGAGCAGTTTTTCCCCATAACATGAGGGTCTCTCAGTGACTCCAACAAACATAGGTCTCTTGGTGACTCCATAGCAGGATAAAATTCCTGTTGAACATTGTCTGAGAAGAATCAGTGTTGGTTTTCAGAGCTGTTTGGTGCTGTGTTAAATAGAGTTAAATCAGGGAGAAAGGGATTCCAGACTATGAGAATCTGTTCCCCTGTTTCTTTTCACTTGATCCACTTTGCCTGGTAGATGTTGAATCCTAGAATCACAGGCACCTTGGCAAAAGACTTGTTAAAGTGTGATCTTTAATATACACATTCTGAGCAAAACAAAAGAATATTGTATCTCACAGATTAGTTTTTCTAAACTATATCCTTGTAAGGTCTTTGCTCTGACTCCAAAACCAGGAAGACAAAGAGATTCTTTTTAATCACAAAAATTGATCAATGGTAGAAAAACACTCCCCTCAATAAGATAATGTATTATTTCTGAGGGTAAAAAACAAAGAAAGAAATTTTAAGAAATCTTCCTCCAGCTTTATTAAAATGTGTAGAAAGAAAATAACACCAATTATTTAAGGCTCACAAAAAACACCCAGACTTGCCTTTCTTTACAGAAAGTATTTCAGTTCTAGAGCTAAAACATTGAGTTCACATCACATCCAGACATACACAGACTTGTGGGCATGAGAATTAGGCAAGCTTATGCTGAGAAACAAGTATCTGTATAAAGAAGGTGCTGGTGAAATAGTGGTTCCCAAAAAAGTAGCACAAACTTTCTCCACCCATAAACACACTATATATTTGTAAGGAAAGAGAAAATGTGTCAGAAATATCTGATCTATAGTATAAAAGTTCCTTTCACCTGCCACAAAAAAAATAACTTTTTCCCACCATACTCAAACATACTCAAATAAATAAACTCAAACTTGCAACAAGTATATCTGGGGGTTTACAAAATTCCTAGATTTTGCTTACTGGTTATTGTTTTTTCCAAGGGTTCTTATCTGGGTTTTCCCACTAATGGCTGAAAGTAAGCTGGACTGCAAATACATACAACTTACTGCACTCAGCATTTCAACTGCTTCCTGCGTCATGGAATGCAGTACTTTTTAAAAATAAGTGACCCTTTGGTGTCATGGAAAAAATAAGAAAAGGGGAAAGGGGGAGAAAGAATGAGGAGAAAATCAAGTTAGAGAATAGACTTTGAATACTCAGTGGTACAAAATAGATTTCCACTATCAAGACTCCCCATTCTGTTTCCCCCTCTTACATCCCCACCTGGCTGTTTTGGTCTCTTCTACAGATCTGTCTCCTGGTTTGTATCCAGACAAAGGGCATAGAAGGATTTCCTTATGTCTACATTGCTTTTAACTTTAAGATTACATTTTTCCAGGGGGTAGCTTCCTCTATAGGCCCCTTCCATGTTTTCTGGGATTTTAGTAAAGGATCCTTTGCTCCCACTAGACTTCAGCTGATTTACACTGTCCTGTGTTGAGCCTTGGCCTATGGTGCTGGTCGGTTCTTCTTTGAAGGCTATTCTTTCTTCATTGTAGGTAAACCGATGATAAAAGTAATTGAAGTTGGAGACAATGACAGGCACAGGCAGAGATATGGTGAGGACACCTGCAATGGCACACAAAGATCCCACAATCTTGCCTCCTACCGTCACTGGTCTCATGTCCCCATAGCCCACTGTGGTCATGGTGACCACTGCCCACCAGAAGGCATCTGGGATGCTGGAGAAGTGGGTGTCTTGGTTGTCTGCCTCAACAAAGTAGACAGCGCTGGAGAACAGGACGACTCCGATGAAGAGGAAGAAGATGAGGAGCCCCAACTCCCGCATGGAGGCCTGCAAGGTCTTGCCCAGGATTTGGAGGCCCTTAGAATGGCGGGAGAGTTTGAAGATGCGGAAGACCCTGACCAGGCGGATGACCCTCAGGGTGGAAAAGGACATGGCCTGCTGTCCATTTGAATTGCTGCCTCCTCCTACTCTCCTTGGCTGTTGCTCTGCAAGCTCAGTGGCCAAGGTGATGAAATAAGGAAAGACAGAGACCACATCGATGATGTTCATGATGTTGCGGAAAAATTCAACTTTGCTGGGGCAAGCAAAGAAGCGCACTAGAAGCTCAAAGGTGAACCACACTACACACGTGGTCTCCACAATGAAAAATGGGTCTGCCAGGGTTCTGGATAACATAGGGGACACTGTGGTCCCTGGAGGAAAAAGATAGAGGTCCCTGGCGCCACCTCGACTCGCATTAGCGCTCTGGGGGTGAACTGGAGGCGGTTGGGGCAGTTGGGGATGGTGGAACAGCTCCCGTTCATCCCGGAACTCAGGCAAGGTCTCAAGACAGAAGGTGATGATGGAGATGAGGATGACCAAAACTGAGACAATGGCGATGCACCGGGCTGAGCCAGAGCTCTCTGGGTACTCAAAGATGAGCCAGATCTGTCTCTGGAACTCATTCCGGGGCAGAGGCTTCTCCTCTTCTTTGGCGAAGCCCTCATCCTCCTTGAACCTTTCCATGGCTTGGGCCCCTAGTTGGTAGAAGCGGATCTCATCAGCAAACACTTCCAAAGAGACGTTGACTGGCCTCCGCAGCAGGCCCCCGGACTGGTAGTAGTAGAGAATGCCATCAAAGCTGGGCCGGTTGCGATCGAAGAAATACTCATTGCGCAGGGGGTCAAAGTAATGCAGACGCTTGGCAGGGTCCCCCAAGAGAGTGTCTGGGAACTGAGCCAGGGTGCACAGTTGAGTCTCGAATCGCAGACCTGAGATGTTGATGAGGACACGCTGGTGATGGAGGGCGGACGACCCTAAGGCTTCACCCTCCGACATGCCTAAGGTGGAGCTCGCCTCTGCCTCTTCTTCCCCCTGAGCAGTCGGTTGCTGTCCCACTGCCTCGGAAAGCTCAGGTAAGGGGCGTCCCCCCAGGTCTTCACCTTTCCCACCACAGCCACGTCCGGACCGCCTCGGCGTCTGCCCGGTCGAGGCACCTCCGAACTCTGCCTCCGGTGTGGGGCCGCTGCTTCCCGCAGCCTGCTCTCCTTTCCCGGTGGCCGGGGTGCCTCCGTTCTTCAGGGTGACCAAGGCTATCTCCATGGTCCAGGCCCAGGGGCATGCTGCGCCCCCGCCTCTAGCCTCCTCCTTGCACTCTCGCCCGGTGCCCTCTGCAAGCCTTCTCCTCACCTCCTGCCTGGCCGCCCGAAGCTCTGCCAATGCTCCCTGCTGGGGTTGCCCGAGCGACTCCCAGCGAGTCCTGACGTCAAGAAGCTGCCCTGGCTCTCTGCTTATCTGTGAGCTGGTCGGTTACCAAGCAGCAGACATGCTTCTTTGCAAGCAGATGCAATCTTACATTCTGTGCTCTCCATCAGCAAGGCCCTCAACCGCCACCCCCTGGAGTTCCCTCCACTTCTTTCATTCTCTTCCTTCGCTTTCTCTCGTGCTCCTCCGCGCGACTCCCCCCCCCCCCCGCCCCACCCCCTCCAGTTCCAGCTAGTCCTGCCAGACTGATGGCTTCACATCGCCCCCACCTCCCTCCTTCCCTCCTCTTCCAAAACACCGGGGGCGTCACCCTGCGCGGAGGCGCAGCTGGAGTTGTTGGTTTGGGAGGGTAGGGAGCGAGCAGGCAGAGGGGAGCTCAGGTTGGATACGGGAGAGAGCCAAGGCTCCCCTGGGAAGGAAAATCAGACTAGCTTTGGGGTTTTCTGCTCACCCGGGACTCGGCAATAAACTGGAGAGCCTTGGGCGGGGGAGTGAGTGAGGAGGTGAAAAGATTGAGTTGTTTTCCCATGGAAGAGATAAAAATGATTCTCTCTCTCTCTCTCTCTCTCTCTCTCTCTCTCTCTCTCTCTCTCTCTCTCTCTCTCTCTCTCTCTCTCTCTCTCCCCCTCCTCCTGTGTGTCTGTATTTCTCTTTCTCAGTCTCCGTCTCTTTCATTCTGTCTCTCATCTCTCTATATATCTCTCTGTTTCTCTTGCCCTTGCCCTCTCTATTTGTCTTTCAGCAGGGAAAGGATTGGCAGAGTCCTCAGTTATGGTTCAAATAGTTGAAATGAGCAATAATTTAAAAAATAAAGCAAACCAATGAAGAGACCTTTCAATCTCCCTTATACTTACAGTTCAGAAATTGTGTGCTACCTAACCAGGCTTCACCTCTAATAAAATTCACATCCCAATATATTCTGTCCTGAAGCAGCAACAGATGTACTGCCCTTAGACACATTCATTCAATCTCATATAGCAGAATCAAGGCAATAGCCCCACAACTTTAGTCTCAAGACTAAATCTTACCAAAAGGAGGAGAGGAGGAGAGATCTCAAGAAAGATTGAAATTGCCTGATAAAAGATGATTATTTCTCTTTGGATATTTTACAAGTTCAAAGTACTTAGGACCATACTAACCTACATTTGGTAAATAGGGTCTCTATAAGAGGTAGGTCAGGGAAATTGTAAACTACTTGCCTAGAGATGTTTTAAGAATGAGAAATAAAATCCTGCTTCTCCTTACCAATCCCCACCACAACCGCTCCCAGTTCTGAATTTGTTCAGTTTAAGTTGGGTATCATAGAACTGCCAGCTAAGAGAATAAATAAGATGACCTCTAGAGTTCTTTCCAGCACAGAGAATCAAGGATTTTCAATTCATCCTGGCCCCTTACAGTTTTCAGTAGGTAACAAGAGAAGGAAATTTACAAGAAAATATGTTTGATTGAGAAAGTCAAGTACAGGTAAATAATCTGACTCATTTTAAGTAAACAAAATCATGTGTAAACATATCAATTTAATATACTGCTCTTGGTCAGTCATGTTTGATTTTTTTTTAGGTTTTTACAAGGCAAATGGGGTTAAGTGACTTGCCGAAGGCCACACATCTAGGTAATTATTAAGTATCTGAGGGCAGATTTGAACCCAGGTACTTCTGACTCCAGAGCCAGTGCTTTATCCACTGTGCCACCTAGCTGCCCCATCATGTTTGCTTCTTGGTGACCTCATTTGGTGTTTTTTTTGTCAGAGTTGCAGAAGTGCTTTGCAATTTCCTTCTCCAGATCATTTGGCATATGAGAACCTGAAGTAGAGTTAAGTGACTTGTGCAGGGTCACAAACTAATAGGTATCTGAGACCAAATTTAAGATGAGGCTTCCAAACTCCAGCTCTGGCACTAATCACTATAATAAACTAGCTGTTTTGTAAAGAAATTACTTCAAAGAAAAGGATATTAACATTTAGCTAGCTCTCACCAGTTGTCTTTGGTTTTTGCCACTAGAATGGTTTTGCCACTTTAGGACCTCGGGCAAGACAAAACAGCTCTGAATCATGTATCCCTGAGCAAGAAATAAGTAGTCAACATTAGATGATAACCAAGGTCCCTTTTAAACCTCAATTCTTTTGAAAACTATCATCTCTCCCCAGAAAGTGAATTAGAGATTACCCTGTCAGCATCTTTAAACTTCTCATTCCTTTCTTTAAAGACTTAATATATTGTTCTTGGTGGGATCACCATCTACAAGGAGCAAGGAGCATGACAAGAGAGACTCCAGTGGGAATTACAGGAGAAGCCTGGAAATTTTTTTAATGGGAAACAAGGTTGAAAGGCAAAATTTGCCAATAGTCAGGCCACCACTTCTGCAGAATGAGATGATCTGATGACTATATTTAGAGCCAATTAGGTTCAACCATTTACTGCCTCTATCCCAACTTCCTTACTCGCTTGAGCAAATCTCTAGAATTTCATTTTTGAGGACTTTTACTTGGGCTTAATTCCCAAATCATAGACCACTAAATTCTACCTGTCATTTTTTTGAAACATTTTGATATTTGTTCTCTACAAATTTCAGGTTAATATCAGACTGTTCTTGACTTTCTTCTCTTTGCTTATTATAAATGTTAATATGGAGTGCTCATTTCTCCACAATGTTTCTATCATTTCTACTTTACTAATTTCTTCCAGTTGGGTAGAAATAAAAAAAATATACAAATGTACATACATTTATTCATATACATGTATGTATGGATGGATGGATGTGTGTGTATATATATATATATATGTATATATGTATGTACATATAGGCAAGAGTGAAATGTTTGTGTGTGCTTGTATTCCCACCCCACTCCACCCCCTGTCCTGGAGTCAGGTTTGACTCATCTTCCTTAGTTCAAATCTGGAATCAGACACTTACTAGCTGTATGAATCTGGGCAAGTCATTTAATCCAGTTTGTCTCAGTTTTCTCATCTGTAAAATGAGCTGGAGAAGGAAATGCCAAAAAAAAAAAAACCCCATACGGGGGTCACCAAGATTTGGACACAAATGAACAATAGCTATGATGAAAAGGGATAGCGAGTTCTTCCACAGTTCACACTATATCTGTGGAGAAAGATAGATTTGTGGATGTGTGTTTTATTGATAAACTTTCCCTTTACATCACATTCCTTCCTCTGCCACTTCTAGAATGAGTCCTCTTATGGGACAAAGAGTTTTGCTCTTTGGGGGCAACCGACTAAGCAAAAGAATCCAATATAGTAACTTGTGACAATCGAGCATCCTATCCTAGTTGTACCACCCTGCTCCACCCCAATCCATCCATGTCCCTTCCATGAGGACTGGATCATATGTCATCAGTTGTTCTTTCAGAGAATCACAGCTTTTTCAGTTGCTCATCTTTTTAGTGATCTTTCATTTATATTTTTGTAGTTACAGTCTTTGTTGTTTCCTTAAATTTGCTTTTCTCATTCAGCATCAGTCCATGCAAATCTTTCCATGTTTCCCAGAATTTCTCATATTCACCATTTCTTACAACAGAATAATATTCCATTACAATTCTGTGCCATAGCTTTTTAAAAGTTATACAGTTATTATACAGTCATACAGTCAGTCATCTATTGTTTTTCTAGGTCATTACCATCCAAAAAGTGATGCTATGAATATTTTGGCATATATTGGACTTCTGAATCTGTTTCTGAATTCTTTGGAGATATAAATACAGTTGTAGAATTTTAGGATAAAAGGGTATGGAAGTTTAGAAATTATTTTGCATAATTCTGAATTGAAATTCAGAATCTTTAAATTTTGAATGTATGAATATATTTATGGACACATAAATATATGGACACATGTATTGTTATATATAAATATATTTGTATATATGCAACATTTCCGAGCAATTTTTCCTATACAAGTTCTTGAAAGATATTCAAATTTTTTATAGTCCTGTAATCTTTTGGGATGATTTATTATTCTTAGATTATTTCTTCACATCCTAACTTAAGTTCAAATTGCTGTTTTGAAAAAGCCTTCTGTTTGCTTATAATTTTGATTTTTTAAAAAATTGATCATATTGCTTTTCCTTTTGCCTCTGCATTATTTTTATTTCAGTTCTCATCTGTTGTTACAGACAAGTCTCTTTTGTTCTTTTTGTTCTAAATTGCCTACTCTCTTATTTTGCTGATTTCTTCTTCTACAACTCTAATTTCTGAGTTTTAAAAATACTTTCATTTAATTATTTAATTTCTCTTTAATATTACTGGCTAGGTGGCAGAGTAGATAGAGTGGGGCCTGGAAGTCAATAAGACCTGAGTTTAATTTTTCTTTACACAATTACTAGCTGTATGAATTTGAGCACATCACATAACTTCTGCCTGCCTCATTTTTCTCAACTGTAAAATAGGGATAAAATAAGGTTGTTGTGAGGATAAAATGAATTAATATTGCTTTTATCCTTCCTTCCTTGCTTTTAAACTATTCTGGATTCATTCTGTCATTTAAGAGGACCTCATAGAATTTGTTGTTTTACCTTCATCTTTTGGGGGAGAATTTTGCCAGTTTACTTTCTTTGAGTTATGTGAAGAGATGGTTCTTGTCTTTATTTATTTCTCCTTTGTTGGCTGTTGGCTGTTGTTATCAATTATTCTTCTGATTTTTTATGGTGCTTTTGCTGTAAATATGGTTCTTTTACTACTTCTTTTTCTTTCTGAGAGCTTAAGATAGTCATGCCCCTAAGACAATCCTTTATGCCAGTTCTATAATATCTAGAAGGGTGTATAGGGTATTCAGACAGAAGAAGAATCTCTGATGCTATTGTGAGGGCTGACTGAGCCCTTTTCAGGGCTGCTTACACACCTCTGATGTCCACCTTCACCTAAGAAGCAGTAGTATACACAGCAGTCACACCCCAGTAAACCATCTCAGCTAATGGACTAAAGGAATTTAGGGATAACCACTGGGATGCAAACCCACTATTGACTTGGGAGAGGGTTTACATCAAGCATGTAAAGACTTCCAGTTGAATGGACAGATGAAATCAATTTGTTATAATGCTGTTTTTTTCTAATTTTCATTTTTATTTTATCCCCCTCATTTAACAATTGACAAAGGTCAGTGCATAAAAACATAATCTTTCCTCTAGCTAAATGCCAAATGGCATTTCTTTAAAACATAAATCTCATACTGAGTAGAATTGAATGTGCTTACAAATTTAACCCAAATACACGAATTTATGGAAATTGGAAAAGAAGAATAGCCATTCAACGGCTGCAGAAGCAGGCAGTAGGGAGTTTTTAAACATCAAAGACCCCCAAGATCATCTACTGCATCCTGGTCTTACCACAAGGCTTTGATGATTCTGGAAGAGAAAGGGAGAAAGGGAGACTGATAACTTTATACAACTCTGTCTCACTTAAATCCAATGTACCTGAAGTCAAGATATAAACCATGATGTTATTGGTGTTCTTTAAAATCAAAGGACAAACAGTATAATCTCTAAAGTTCTACCTTCTCTGGGTCACTATGATACTGCTGCTGGAATACTCTGAGAGAGTATCATAGTTGGGCCTATTCTCCACCTTTATCCTCTCCCTCTTGAACATGTTTTCCCTCTTTCTGAAACTGACTTTCTTAATACTTAAGCTGAAGAAATTGGTCATGAAGAGGCTGGAGGAGGCTCCTCTAGGACACCCAAGTGGGAAATGCTCCAAGAAGCCCTTGCAATTGGGTCTTCTTTTTTTTTTTTTTTTTGCAAGGGAATGGGGTTAAGTGATTTGCCCAAGGTCACACAGCTAGATAATTATTGAGGTAGGATTTGCATTCAGTTCCTCCTGACATAGGGTCAGTACTCTATCCACTGTGCCACCTAGCTGCCCCTCAATTGGGGCTTCTGTCCAGTTTTCATTCTCTTCTCCTTGCTATCTTTGTCATTCTGTGCTATATTGAAAAATTTCACAAGCATTTCACTGCTATGTCACTTCTTCCTTAAAATCTTGCTTTCTTCCCCTCCACCATGACCAGGTTCAATATACCTTCATAATTATCATATTTCTTTCTTGTCAGGTCTCAGGGCTACTACTCTGAGCCATGGGCTTCAATTTGTCCTTTAGTTCACCATTAACTTGAAGAGTCAAATGTCTAAAATGGGAACAAGAGATTGAGAGATATAGGACTGCTCTGAATCAGCGTGGTCTTGGGCAATGGGAATCAGGGATAAGAGAAGCAAATGATTCGAGACCTTAGCTTCCCTTGACAGTGGCAAACCTGACACCCTCCCCAACATTTTTGATATGTTAACTCCATGAGGAACACCAAGCTACCTAGGAGAATATAGTCTTGGCAGGAAAAGATATCCAGGGAGAAGTGTCCAGAAAATAGTTGGTGATGTAGAATTTCAACTTGAAAAATTCTAACTGCCTGGAAATATCTGCCTTTTCCCCTCTACCTCATACAATCTTTAGTTCACTTTAACAGTGACTTAGTTACAACCTCATTCAGAAGGACTCTCTAATATTTCCAGTTATTAATGTTATTCGCTCCAAAACTTATTTTGTACTCATTCTATATATTATATG
Source organism: Macrotis lagotis (assembly GCF_037893015.1). Lineage (NCBI taxonomy): Eukaryota > Metazoa > Chordata > Mammalia > Peramelemorphia > Peramelidae > Macrotis > Macrotis lagotis. Next base: position 198,747,048 of record NC_133664.1, on the reverse strand, counting down.
CATATAGTATATATATATATATATATAAAATATGATACATTATATGTTAATATGATGGCATATATTACATATTTTATAATGATAGAATATATGTCAATATTATATATTACATGTACAAGAGATATGTACATGTTTACCTGCATACATATGTGTGTATATTTATCATATAGAACAAAAATTTCTTGAGGAGCAGTCTTGATTTTATACAGTTATATATCATGGGTTGGCATAAGTAATTAAATGGGAAATTGGGGGGAGTTTTGCAGAAGCTGCAGGTGTTGCACAAAGGCCAGAAGATGACACAGAAAAAAAAATTAGAGACTCAGAAATGCATAAAATATATGTACAATATCAACCCAAATTTTACAAATAAGGTACTGTGAACACCCTATAAAAGAAGAATAAAAGAGTCAGACTTCTCTGGTATGAAAGAAAGGATAAAAATCTAACTTGGGTTTTCCAGATCCATATCTCCTTAACCCCTGAAATATGAAAGGAATAATTTTTGTATCCCACAGGAACTAGCATTAGCACTCAATAAATGTTTGTTGAATGAAATTGTCTTGAATTCAAATCCAAATTCCACTATTTAAGTGGCTTAAGTTCATTTATATCTTTGGGTCTCAACTTCTTCACCTGAGTTAAGGAAGGGAAAGGACTTGAATAAGATGTCCTCTCTTGGTGTCTTCCAGTTCTAAGATTCTTTCACTTCCCCATGATTCTCAGAATATCCCCATGAGCTAAGGTTTGAGAAAGACTATACTCTCATAATACCCACATGCAGTGGAAAAATGGACAATGCCCAATTGGGAGCCTAGGAAAAAGTTAGACAGAGTCAGAGAAGGCCTTCTATTCAAAATTTAATTTTAAAAGTCTCCTTTTTAAAAAATAGAGGATCTTTTTTTAAAAGATCTCCTAAGACTTCCAGTTACCTCACAATTCAGTTACCATTATCAAAGAAATATATCATTCAAAAATGTATTAGTACTATGAGTACATATGATTGGGGTTTTTTTTTAGGTTTTTGTAAGACAAATGGGGTTAAGTGGCTTGCCCAAGGACACACAGCTAGGTAATTATTAAGTGTCTGAGACCGGATTTGAACCCAGGTACTCCTGACTCCAGGGCTGGTGCTTTATCCACTACGCCACCTAGCCACCCCAAGTTTACACATGATTGATTGTAATCATGATACTATGACTAATATAGTACTTACCTAAAAAAAAAGATACTTTCTCTTTTCTAAGCCCCTCATCCAGCTTTATTTCCTCTCCCTCTAAAAACAAATTCCATAAAAACTCCATAAAAATATTTAAAGAAAAGAATAACTTTCCCCCCTTAATTCCCCCCTTCCTTTCTAATGTTCTCTTTAATACAGCATTTTAGGAAGTAAATATTAGAAACAATCTTTCTCACTGTGGTTTGATAAAAACAGAGGCAGTAAAGGTAATGGCAAAAAAAATTCTCCCTATATTAATAAGAAGAAGGTAAAAAAAGAGGAAAAAGAAGAAGAGAAGAAGAGAAGGAAAAGAAAGAAGAGAAAAAGAAGATAAGAATGAGGATAGAAAAGGAATGAAAGAGTTGGTTCTTCAACAAGACTGCCAGGCAGATCCTGTTATTTCCTGTTTAGGAGGATTAACTTTGATGGATTAACGGTCTGTTTAGGCCATTCACAAATCAAGCCTCACATCTGGAACTGGGCTTTTCCTTTCTCTCCCTCCCCAGAATCAATTCAGAAGTATTCATTAATGAATTCTGTATATTTATAGTTTCCATTCTTTAGGTTAGGAATGCTAAGTTGACTTCAGTGAGCTCTAGGAAACAGGTGCTGATTTTAAAGCAAGTTGTATATTTTCACCATATTCTCTTTTAGACAGTAATAGTTTCAGATTGAAACTAAAACATAGTAGCCAGGAAGTCTGCTTTTGAGTTTGGATGGCATCTCATGTTTCCATTATCTTTTCTTTCTTCAGGATTCCAATAATTTTCTGAATTTGTGATTAACCTTATATACATATGGATCAAACCTCTTCCACACTCAAGCAGTACTTAATGAGTTGTGGTAGCTAAAAAAATGGCTTAAAATATCCTCATTTGGGTGAAAAAATCTTTCTGAGTTTTGCTAGGTTAATCCTCGAGACAATTCATGGGGTCCGGGACCAAATCCCAAAACTGTTCTAATTGATAGGATCTATTGGTTCTTATAATGTGGTGGTGTTGCCTTCAAAAATCCAGTGTTAACTTGAAGACAAATTCAAGTATGACTATTTGTAAACACACTCTCTCTCTCTCTCTCTCTCTCTCTCTCTCTCTCTCTCTCTCTCTCTCTCTCTCCTCCTCCTCCTCCTCCTCCTCCTCCTCCTCCTCCTCCTTCTCCTCTTTATCTTTATTTTCTCTTAACTTCAATATTTATTTCCTAGTAATATTTGAAAAGCTCATAGCTTTTGAAATAAAAATCAAAGCTCTGATTGTTATTGGCCTCTATTTTATTTTTCCCTCCTTCCCTGTATTTTGTCCTTTCTCCCTTTCCTCTTTCTCTCCCTCTTTTCTCTCTCTCTCATGCTCCCTTCTTTCTTTCTTCTTTCCTTTCTTCTTTCTTCCTTTCCTCTTCCTTTCTTTTTCTTCCTTTCTCTCTTCCTTTCTTATTCTTCCTTCTTCCTTCCCTTCTTCCTTCTTTCCTTCATTTTTATTTGTTTTCTAAGTCTTTGTTCTAAGGATTTCAACATAAAAATTATAATGTCTTTTGATGTTTTCCATTTAGGTATTTGTCACCTTTGTATGAATGAGATCTTTTTTGTTCGTTTTTGTGGTATAATAGGATCAAGTGACTTAGCCAAGGTCACACAGCTAGTGAGTATCAAGTGTCTGAGGCTGAATCTGAACTCAGGTACTCCTGTCTCCAGGGTCGGTGCTCTATCCACTGCACCACCTAACTGCCCCCATGGACGGGACCTTAAATTATACATGCCAAAGTATTTTCTGGCTTTCAGAAATATCTATAATCATGTATGAACAATTGTTGTGTCCAGTACACAGTGCTAGGTCCTAGAAATTTAAAGATAAAATAAGGCATAATATCTCTATTTAAGGAGCTTACAATATAAGCATAGTAAATATATCTATCTCCCTGTGTTCACCACCCCAGAGCCAGGATGTTACATCTTCCCTTCAGGATTCTAAGGCTATCCCTGAGGGGTAAGGTTGTCTTCTATTTAATGCCATTACCTCCCAGCCCTGATTCTGAGTAAAAGTTACAGAATGACTATGGATGATCCAGAATCCTTCCAAGATACTATTCCATTACATGTTTTCATGATTCCTTAATAAATTGGTTCCCCAGTCTCTCCTATAGAAGGCATTGCTTCTGTAGAGAATACTGATACACTCTGTGAGTCTCATAAGGGTTAGGCTTATTGGTTAGTCCCCTATTAATACATAAGGGAGGTAGAAAATATAAATTCCCCTTTCCCTTATGATGATGGAACTGAGCCAACAATAGACGGGCAATGAGGGAGAGAGGATTTAAGGCTTATAATATACAAACAATTATGATGTAAGGTAGATTGCTATAACAACAGAAAAATCCAGGCTAAGTACTTTTAAAAGTTTTGGCATAGGGGGCAGCTAGGTGGTGTAGTGGATAGAGCACTGGCCCTAGAGTCAGGAGTAGATGAGTTCAAATCCAACCTTGGGCATTTATTAATTACCTAGCTGTGGTAAGCTAAAAGGCAAGCAATTTGTCTTGCAAAAAACCCCCTAAAATAAGTTTCAGCCCAAAGAACTTTTATTAACCATAATAGTGAAGATAGGTGAGGACATAATGACAATGGGGGCATATAAGTGATAGTTTAGTTGAAGCCTGGATGTGGATGCCATATGCCTGAGTTCTGGGTCAATTCAGGCTTAGCCTCTCTGAACTTTCATTGACACACTAGTAGGAGATAATAATATTGTTAACAACTTCTTTAGTCAAAGCTGCTCTAAGTAAAATGTAGACCATACCATATTATGTAAATGAAAGTTATTATGATTCCTTGAATTAGAGTAGTATGAGTTAAGCTTGGAAAAAATGTTGAAGCCACATTATTAGAGGGACATGAGTGTCAGGAAAGGTTGTTTATGTCTACTTTATTCAGTGAAAAATGGGGAACTCCCAAAGGTTTTTAAGCAGAGGGATCAAATGAGAAGTAAATCATCTGCATTAGCAAAAAGTTGGCAGTAGTATAATTCAAGAACTATAAGCTAAAAATAAAGAGACCAGTTTGGAGGCTATTATGAACAGATAACTGAGAAATTGATATTGCAATATACAGAGATATAGTCATGGGCAATATGCTGCACAAACTGAATAATTCAAGAAGGCTTTGTCAATATCCTATTCTGAATAAAGCCATAACACCTCCTCTTTTACCGTGATCTATTCTGATGTACCCAAAATACCCCACAATAATTCTAGAAGAATAGAAATGATACTCATTACTCCAGGTGGTTTAATTATAAACATACCTAAAGGTAGAAGGAAAAGAGTCATTCCTCTTGACTATACCCATTTGTGAATCTTTGAAGGTAAATTTGGACCACATCTATTGTCATGTATATTTCTAAGAAAAGGTCTATACTAAGTCAATTTATTTTTTTTTTTGCATTCTTGATTATCATAGGTCATGAATCTGGATAAGTCAGCATCCTCAAAACATGCTTTAGTGCCCTAAAATATTTAGGTTTTCAATATTAAACCAATGGCATCTCTAAGTCTATAATAATAATAATTATGATAATGATAATAATAATAATAATAAATGTATTAACTACATCAGAGAGTTGTTGTGAGCTAAGTGTTCCTAAGTTGTTAAATGTTATATAAATGTGTGTTAATAGGGAAGGAAGGAGGACGGAGCTAAAAGGTATGTTATAGATTTAAAGCAGGAAGGGAGATATTAGAGAGCTATCTTGTCCAATCAACAAGAGATAAGATTGTAATTTCTCTGAATCCAAATTCAATACTCTTTCTATTATGCCATATTTGCTTTAAAGTAACTCTTAACCCTAAACTGTTGCTGCCAGAGTCTTCCCATTCAAAAAAAGGAGGTTCATAATATATTTTACCTTCCTCATATAATACCTCCCTCAAGAATAATGTTGAGTCCTTTTTTTTCAGTCCTGTCCAACTCTTCATGGCCTCATTTGAGGTTTTATTGACAAAGAAAATAGAATGGCTTGCCATTTCCTTTTCCAGTCCATTTTATACATGCATAAACTGAAGGAAACGGGCTAAAGTGCCATGACCAGAGTAACACAGCTAGTGCCTGAGGCTCAATTTGAACTCAGATCTTCCAGACTTCACACCCCATATTCTTCTATCTACCATACCACCTAGCTACCTCTAATAAAGGGAGTGTGCTGTATCCCCCTCACATAAGTTTTGCTAGAGAACCACTGTTAAATTGTCACTGTGAGCATTTACCCCAGAACATATTTCAGAGCAAGATTTGATTTATTCTTTCACTCATTATCTAGATTTAGGAAATAGATATAGAAAATGTTGAAATATGTCCTGTGTACTTTTTCTTCATTTGTTTTGGAGTGGGGATGATCCTATTGTTAAACATTTAGCAGCATACCCCTGTTCTGATGGTATGCCACCTTAATAGTGAGTTCTTTTGAACCCTCAAAGTCTGGGGCATTAAAACCTGATCTCTCATTAATCACTGACATTTCTCTTGAAGAAAAAGACAGCATGATTTCTTCACACAGCAATCATTTGTTTCTCTCAATAAAGACAGTAATCTGGGGAACGGCAATTATCTCTGCAGAATTACCAACCTTGCAGCAAGCATCATCTACAGTCTGAAATTACATAGTATTCATTTGTAGCTATTTTAATGTCTGGCCTCCCCTCCCCTCCCCCACCCCCAACTCTACAGATTTTGATTAATCCTGGATAATAACTTCCTTATTTTTAGCAGGCTGTTGCTGCTACAATATTTGAGGATCATAATAATGATTTCCACAGGTTCAGCTGGAACTCAGCCACCACCCTTTTAATTTTCCTCACCAGACTCGCTTTTGTCTCCACCAACAAAGAGGGATTGGCGGGGACTGGCAGATGCTCCCTTGCTGATTTGGTGAATTGGTTGGCTATTCTCAGTGGACCTGTATTATTCCTACTATGCCAAGGGAATATCAAACACCAATTTGCTGAGGGTGTGTGTACCTGGATGTGTTTGTTGTCTTGGGCTCCTATCCACAGAGCAATACTATGGTGTTCAGGAATGAATGGAATAGTAGATAACGAAGTAATTATTCTGTTGATTGTTAGAATCCCTAGTCACCGTAGTTCATTTCTAAACAATAACTTGTTACCTGAAAAGAAATAGGATTATATAGTGGCAATAGAACTGACTTCAGTCTCAGAAACACCAGGGTTCAAGTCTCCATTCTGGCATGTTACTGGTTCTGAGGCCACCCATTCCAATAGATGGTACAGTGAATAGAGCACTGGCCTTGGATACAGGGGAATGGGAGTTCTAATCTGACCTCAGACACTTAGCACTTTTTAGTTATGTGACCATGGGTAAATCACTTAATTCTGGTTGCCTTTTATCCAGTCATCCTGATTCATATGTGGTCACTGGACCCAGAGAACTCTGGAGGAGAAAGTGAGGCTGATAACTTAGCACAGCCCCGCTCCACCCCACCCCCCCACTCAAATCCAGTTCACATGCTTGTCATAGAATCACCTCCCTGATGTCTTTGTCTTCTTCAAAAATGAAGGCCAAACATTGAGTTCTCAGTAACTAGTTAATTTTCTAGAATTGTAAATTATAAAGTAATTCCAGATCCACCTTGAAAGAGAAAGTTTCTTTACTCAGTGTTCTATACTTTATACTAGTGATTTTAACTAAATCGAAACAGATCCCTGAGTCCACAGATTGAGAACCAATATGATGCATTGTATTTTTTATTTGTTTTGTTAAGCATTTTTCAAATATATTTTAATTGGTTCAGTCCACTCATGAGTTTTTCAGATAGCAGGTGGTCAGATACCTCTATTCATTACCAAAGTAATTTTATATCTAGATCAAAAGAATGAAATAAAAATTATATATGACTTAAAGTCTTACAAACAACCTTCTCTGAATACTTCCTGTGGTAGGGTTAAATTCAACTTTTAAGGTTTGTGATCAAGGCACAAATTCTCAACAAAACTGCAAAGGAGATCAGTTAGAGACTAAGGTTGATGATTTTCATTTGCCATCTCCTTTCCCTATCTGTCCTAAGTGGTGAAAGTATTCCTTTGAGTCTGATGCATCTCTTAGGGCATGGGGAATGTTTCCCTTGGATTTAAAAGTTTACCTTGTTTCTCAAGCTAGTATTGTGGTTGAAGCAGCCAGTTCACTGAATTCAGCTGTGTATTTTATTGTTTGAATTCAACATTGTTTGGAAATGACTGAAAAGAAGAGAGAGACTTAAAATTCTAGATCAGTCAAAATGAAATTCTAGATGAATAAATATAACTTGAAGGGTGTCTTGAGTACTTTTTCTTCTTTTTTTCTGGGGTGGGGGTGGTCCTATTGTTAAACTTTTATTAGCATACCCCTGCTCTGATGGTAAACCACCTTAACCAGTGAGTTCTCCTGAACCCTCAGAATCTGGGGCATTAAACCTGATCTCTCATTAATCACTGACATTTCTCATGAAGAAAAAGACAGCATAATTTCTTTCACACAGCAAAGGAAGGAGTTATTGATTCCATTTTACAGTTTCACAGAACAAAAAATATTTATAGATAGGGATACATGGATATAGATTTATTATACATAAATTATTCACTGGGTTTTTCTGGGTACCAAAACAAATCAGCCACAATTCAGAAAACTAGAGAGCTGGAAGTAAGTCAGGCATCCACCCTTACCTATGTTTTGAAAGCAAAATACTCCCCAGAGGAAAGAAGCTGAAGGAGTAATTGGAGAAAAAGTTATATCCTGGGAGAGGAGTAGCCCTACCTATAAAAAAAGGTGGGGGGGGCGACAAGGTGGGGAGGAAAGAGAGTAAAGAGACTAACAGTTCTGTCTACCTGCTCACTATTCTGTAAATAAACATCAATGTCACTGAAATTTGTCAAGAGATTTTAAAATTTTTCTTTTCTTTAGAGATTTTGAACAATAATCAACTTTTCCATTTACTTTAAAAAAAAATCTTCCTGAATTCACAACACAATGCACTGAAGATACTGTCATTCTGAAAATTACATTAATTTATTTTCTTTTAATTCATTTTCCCCTTGATGTTTTTGAATTTTAGACTGAATTTAACATAACTTCTACTAGTTTTGTGAAGAATTGGTTTTTATCACTTTAGAACTTACAAAGTTCTAAAAGCACTTTTGTTCCTTTTCCCCTTTTTTATGGCCTGATTTTTTTTAAAATTGCTTCTATTTTTAACTTTCTTTTATTTTAGTTTTCTTTCTGTTTCCCATTTTCCTCAGTCCCTGTGGTTATTTCTTTCTATCATACTCAATCTGCTGAATACCTACGATAAATATAAAAGTCTGATTTTTAGTGCTACTAATATTACAATAATTGTGTGTTTACTGAAACTATATGTCTATACTAGTAATTCTGATTTGAATGCTGTGGTTTACTTCTTGTAACAATTGCTTCTAATTGCATACCCATTTCTCAATTAAATGCCAAGTGTCCATTTCTTCACTGTAATTCAATCAATCTATCAATCAATAAAGACCTATTAAGACCTACTGTGTGTCTACTATGGGAATGCAGAAAATTGGCAAAAGAGATCCCTGTCTTCAAGGAACTCACAATCTAATTGGGGAGAGAACATGCAAACAAATATATACAAACAACCTATATGCAGGATAAATAGGAAATAACAAATAGAAGGCACTAGAGTTAAGATGAGTTGGAAAAGACTTCATGTAAAAGATGAGAATTTAGTCAGAGAAAGACAGGGCAGTGGATAGAGCACTGGGCCTGGAGTCACGAGGACCTGAGTTCAAATCCAAACTCAGACACTTAAAAAAATTACCTAGCTGTGTGACCTTGGGCAAGTCACTTAACCCCACTGCCTTGCAAAAAAAAATAAAGACAGACAGATATGGCAGTTGGCAGTAAGCAGAAGGCAGAGTTGAGGAGAGAAAGCATTTAGACATGGGGCAAAAAAACAGAGAAAATGCCAGAAACATGAGTGATTAAGGTTTAGAGTAACAACTATTTCTTTTGTTTTTAAGTACGACTATTTCTTCAATACTATCATGATCCATGTATATTCTATGGCATATGGTAGATGTTGTCATGCTAAGGATATTGAAATTCATAGGAGTCTTGTAATAATATGCATGAATCCTGGGTTTAAATATCATGACTTCATGAGAATATTCAAAGAAATGGTCTAGGAGTTGGGGAAATGCTTCCTACCAAGTTAGGATAAGACAGAACACTAAAAAATTTTTCCGTGAATTGTCTAATCTATTTGATTACTCAAGAATTACTGAAAAAATTATATTAGGAGAAAAGATCTGAGGATTGACTTATAAATCCTCTGAAATGAGAATTCTGCAGGGAGTTTGCTCTCTTCATGCGCAAAGGGGGAAATTCAGCAAGTGAATGGAAAAACATATTTAGAACATAATCAGAATAGCATTAGAAGACTCATATACAAATTAAATTGAGTATAGATTATTATCAAAGACAGATCTCCTGAGGGAGAAGCAATATCTCTATCTGAAGAGAGGTAGTATTACCATTAGAACATTCAAAGGTCTATTTCCCTTCATCAGTAGTGGTAGACCTGTCTATGATTGAGGACTACACCTCTTGTATTGATAGGGGAATGCCACTTGTTTGAAGGATAAAAAGCTAGAAAATATGTATTAAAAGAGAAGTTATCTTTGAGGGTTGGATTGAAGTTGGTTCCTTACTCCTGGAATAGGAAAGAAAGGTATTGCCCATGTAATAATTTTGGTTAGGTATATTTCTGCAAAGGGACATGATAAATGTAACTAGTAACCTTCTAGTACAGAATCATGTTTTTCTGGTACAGTCCTGTGAGAGGCTTGAATCATTCCTGTGACAGAAGCACTGTAAGTCTGAAATATAAGACTAAAGGTGAGAATCATAGTTAGATCATCTTAATAGAGAAGAAGCTGGTACAGGCCCTGGAAGGTGAAGAACCTAATTTACACAATAGAATTTAGGGCATATTATTGTCACTTTATTAAGAACTAGGTTTTGATTGTTGTCACTTTATGTCCTTGATTAGACATTAATGATTGAAGAAAGACTGAAATAGGAGGACAAGAAAGGCTAATTTTTAAAACCTTTGAAGCCTTTGGGAGATCATGAAACAAATAAGTGTGAATGGATTTACAAGGATAGTTGCTTCACCCAGGTATTGATGTTGGCCTATAAGGATCCAGATAAATCTTGTCTTCCACACAGTGCCAACATGGAAATTTTGGGAGTTGTGTTGTTCTAAGCCATTGGTGGTCATCAGAAATCTGTTTACCAGCTGGTGAACCACAAACAAATAGATCTTGGCTTTGCAGTAGGTTATTACTGCAAAGCTTAAATATTGAAGTTACAAGGGTGTATTATTAACTGTGTATATTCTGGAATATTCTGGAAAGTGTTAAGTTAGATGGTGCAACCCAGAGGTAGGTAGCGATGTTATTCACTATGAATTTAGCATTTACTACTTGGACAGGGAATATTAATGTCTCTGTTCCAAATGCCCTGTTCCAGATGTCCTGTTCCAAAATTCATGTGACATTAAAATGTGTCTTATGGTTACACCTTAGGAAGGAGTGAAAACTGTATGTGATGTCCAAAGAGCCAAAAGACAATACAGTTGGGAGAATTTTGGACTTTCACCAGACAGCACCAGAAGGATATGTGATCCATGCTTTGCTGTTCTTAGGGTGATTAAGAAGATATATCAAGGGACAATCAGAGGCCAGGGAGATCATGGAGACAATTTTATTGCCTTTTAAGAGAAATGAATTCCTTGGAGGAGAGGAGAGGGGAGAGAGAGAGAGAGAGAGAGAGAGAGAGAGAGAGAGAGAGAGAGAGAGAGAGAGAGAGAGAGAGAGAGAGAGATGTGGGGTAAACTTTGGTATATATTAGTTCTATCACAACTGTTGATCAGGGATGCTAATGAGGAAACCATCTTCAGGTTTGTATGAAGTGACCCCTGAAGTACCTTCCACTCTGAGTTTTTGTGATAAGGAAGAATATTTTGTGCCAAGGAGAAGTAGCATGTTGTAGTATTAAAAAAATCATTGAAAAATAGAGTCAAATCCTTTACTTTTGAATTCTCTCCACCACTTTTATTATGAAATCTTCATTAGCCTCAACAATTTTTTATCTTCATCTATAAAATCACTATAATAATACTTGTACCAGCTACCTCACTGGGTTAGAGTGAAGAAAGAGGTCATAATTATAAAGTGCTATATTAATATGAGATATTATTGTTACTTTTATATTATGTAGTCTTAGGAAAGTCATTTCCTTTTTGCATTGTTTTGTTTTTTTCACAAACAAAAGATTGTCACAAAACTTGGGTTAATATTAGCCATTTACTTAGTAATGACTAATTCTTTCCAAATCCTAACTTAAAGAGAGGACAGACAGGTCTCAAGTTCTACTTGTCTCCAAGGAATATGATAGCCTTTTCTTAGGTGCTGTCTCAAAATAAGCAAGTTTCCCAAAACACTGAAATGAGGGAGTATAGAGAAAATCAGAGATTATATATTCATATCCTGTGTAACCTGGAGGAAAGTCTTCCTGACCTGTATGTCCACAGGATACAGTTCTGCCTGACCTTAAGTTAATTACCAAGAGTAGAAGATGGATAAATAGACCCTAAATAGCCTTTATTAATCTCTAATATTTTCCTAAATATTTATAATATTAATGTGGGAATTTACCTTGAAAAAATAAAGGGAAATATGAGGTACTAATCATATTTTAACTGGCTCAACAGATCTAAGGATTACAAAAATATTCACAGATAACTTCCTATTCATTTTAAAAATCAAATCTTAGGAGTCTGATGGATAGGTAAGGAAAATGGGTATTATTAAGTTATTAAGATTTAGAGAAATTAGCTGACTTGTCAACAGACACACCAATGGAAGAATTATTTGAACCCAAGTGTTCCAGGCTGTAAATCCAGCATTCTATTCAACATACCAAAATTAGAGGTCAATAATTATAAAATTATGTGCAGGCAAATATACATATACAATTGTACTAGACTGATCACTGTTGAGGGGAGGGGGTGGGAAGGGAAAGTGGTAGAAATATATGTAACATAAATGTGCAAGTGGTTGAATGTTAAAAAACTTCCATATTCAATTCAAAAAATAAAATAAAATACCAACCAAAAAAGAAATATTTGCAGAAATACTCTTCCCCTCCCTCCAAATTAATTTACAAAGGATTTCTTTCATGGCTGATCCCAATTCAAATCAATACAATGGAACTATTTTGAACAAGCATTTATTATGTCATGTACTATATTCATATATTTGTTTGATCTAAGAGGAGATACAATGTTTTTAAATGGAATAGTTTGTGTCCTCATAGAACTTGTAGTTTACTAGGGGTCTATGGCATGCACAAAAATATGACTATAATACAAAAAGATACTTGAAAGTTTCATTAGAAAGGTGTCCCAAAATATTATCTAAGGAAGAGCCCCCAACCCATCCTCTTTTACTATATTTGAAATTTACTATAGTTTTCTCGGGGTCAAAAATTCCAGTAGAAAGTAAATCGTGTGAGAGCAATGGTTGATTTTATTTTCTTTTGTCTTTGAATTCCTGATGCCTAATCCAATGTTTTACACAAAGTGTGCACTTAAAAGGGATGTTTTAATGAATCAATCAATGAAAACTTTTCATAGGATACATCATTCTATTAGGAGTACTTAATTCTGGAAAGACAAAAGTCAAAGGGTTAATTCTCTTCCATTCTATTTCTTTTCTATTCCATTCTTATTTGACTTCAAAATAAGAGAATTAATGAGCTATAAATAAATCCTGAGCTATAACTTAATAAATTGCACAGTCCAATATAAATCCATCCCTTAATTTTAGGAAATGTTCTCTTTTCAAAAATACTTCTTCTGAAATCTCTTTGTTGATTCCTATTGCCTATAGATTGCTATTCATAAATTCCATGCTATACCCTTTGCCAATGATCATCTCTCCTCTTTGGATAGCCATAATCAGTCTTCAAGTTCTTTTCTTCAACATAGTTTTTCCTTCTTGTTCTTCAGGTAGGTCTTTTTGTTGTGTGTGCAGGTGAAGAAGCTGAGATCAAAGAAGAAAGCTGTGACATTGAAGCCATCAAGTAAAGGGTGTCCAAGCAAAGGTCATATGGAGAGTGAATCTGGTCTGACTTTGGGCAAAAGAACAAGAAGAGGAAAAATTAAAGACAAGTTAGAGTTAAGTCTTAGCTATAGGAGAGGGTTAAGAAAAGGGTTTTATGATGACCCACTGCCAATGGAGGAAAGCCTATATTTAGGGAAAGAAAGTGTCACTGAAGTCCAATGCACACAGGTTCATCTTTTCTCTGTTACTCTGCCCCTAGAATGATTTACTCCTCATACTTGGATCATATCCCATTTTTTCATACAAAACCAATAGTGCCACTTTATAAACTGGCTATAGTGATTCTAATTCCTTTGACATTATAATAATAATGGTGGGCTTCTTTCTACCATTACCATAAAAAAGAGGATAGTGTTCCTAAAGCAAAATTCCCATCAAGGGTAATTGACCATTTTGCAGATTGGATCAATAACCATAGAATTCTTTAACAACAATGTATCTAGAAGGGATCTCACCAAGCACTTAATTCAGGCCCTCATTTTGTATAAAGATACTGAGATTCAGAAAGAAAATGTTTTTTTTTTTCCAATGTGTTATCTTTCAAAAGGGTCCATCTTTTGACTGAGGAGATTCAAATAAAAAAATTTTAAACCTTCCTTGGATAGAAAAATATTCTCTCTTTCCACTTCCCCTAATCTGACTCAGCAATTCTGCCCCAATAATTTCAAAGAATTTGGGGTATGCTGGAGTCTAACTAGCTTGAGAACCCATTGTTAAATTTTCAGTGTGAGAATGTACACCTAAGAACTGAGCAATCACTACTAATCAGGGCTTGATTTATTGTTTTTATTGATTGTCTAGGTCTTTTTGTTGTCCAATTATGTCCAATACTTCATGAATTTATTTAGAGTTTTCTGGGCAAAGATACTGGAGCAGTTTTTTCCATGTCATTCTTCAGTTTATTTTTTGGATGAGGAAACTGAGGCAGAGTTAAATGACTTGTCTAGGGTGACATAGCAAGTAAGTATCTGAGGCCAGATTTAAATTCACTTCCTAATTCCATGCCCAGCATTCTATACACTATGCCACTTAGTTATCTATGGTCTAGGTTTAAGATTGAGCCTAAAAGTATATGTGAATTCATTTCTTTTCCTTGAGATTCCAGTTGTTTTAAACATTTACCAACATACCCCTTTATTTTCTATCAATATTGCTTGAGCTAAGCAGAAGTACATTAGAAGAATCAGAAGTCACCACTAAAGTAGAGTCCTGGTGCCTGCAGGATAAGAACAATGACAATAACAACACAATAATAACTGGTATCTATATTATGTTTTAAGGTTTGCTAAGTGTTTTGCATTCATTATCTCACTTGAGCCTCATAGTCACCCTTTTTAGAGGTATAGCACAAGAAAAGACATTTGGTCGTTAGCTAGATTAAACTAACTCCCGATTTGCAAAGGATGAGACTCAATAAGAGTCCACAGAATTTGTGGAGCTGCCAAGTAGATGAATCAGATAAGCTAATGCAAGGATAGTTTCTAAAAGAAGAACCATGAAAATCTTGCTGGATTTGGAATATTGTTTTTATTTTTTATTTCATTCTGAACTTAAGAAATAAAAGAATCATTTCTATAGCAGTAGAATAGAAAAAAAGGGTTGTACATGAAATTTCAATTATGTACAACTTGCTATTCCTTGTAAATACATATAAAGTTAACAATGCTTTCCCCCTTTTTTATTACTTCTAGCTCTAGTTCTGGACATATTGTTAAAGAAAGATAAATTAGAATCAATGGGGATAATGAGGTGATATTATATCATGTTCTATGAAGAAGTGAAGGAACTAGATATTTCTTCTAGAGAAGTGAGGACTTGGAAACATGATACTCCCCAGTATTTCGTGCAGTGCTTTGCACATTCATTTTAAGTACAACTGTGCAGTTAAGAGAAATGTGCAAATGTGATTAATGAATTTTTGTTAAATGAGTGATTGCTGTTTTCAAATATCTGAAAATTTATTCTGCTTATACCCAGAGAGCAAAACTTCCTCTTATCTCACTTCTCAACCTATTGCCACCTTTATTCCTCTACCTATTCTCTAGATTGCTCCACTTCCTCACCAGTCACCTTGCCTATAGGTACCTTCTATCTTCTTCTCCCTTACCATTCTGTACCCTGACCCAACAATTTTTCCTATTTGAATGTAAGTTCTTCCACATTTTCTTCTTGTCTTTGTATCCCTAGCCCTTCCAATCAATGAACTCCAATGGATTCATTTTGAATCTATAGAATCAATGTTTATGGAACCAGTGTTTTAGAACCTTGGCCCCAACTTATATTTTCTAACCTTAAAATATAGTACTGCTTTTCAGACACTTTGTGATTAAACCAAATTGGTCTTTTGTTGAAATTTATATGCCAAACAGTCTTTACACTAAGAAATATTCTATTTTCACCTGCATCTCATAGAAACCCTAGTTTCTATGTGGAATCTTTATTAATTTCTCTAACTATTGGGAAGAATGCCTTCCCTCTGAAATTATATCATATCTATTTCATATATCTTCCTATAAATGCAAACATTGTTTTACCCACTCTAAACTGTAAGCTCTCTAAGGTCAGAGATTGAACATCTGTTTTCATATCTTAATGCCTGACTCTGCCCTGATCTAATCTGAGGATCCTAGAGATGATTCATAAGGCTAGTTGTATGGGAATGACCTTTAAAGAAAAATCCAAGTTTGGATCTAAACTCTGTCAATTAATATCTATATGATAGTGAGCAGGTCATCAAACTTCTGTGCTTTTCAGTTTCCTCATCTGTCAAGAATAGGGATGTTTTTATTCATTCAGAATTTTGTGAGAAAAGAAATTTTAAAATTAGAAAAAACATAGCTATATGATCTTAAATTACTAAGACCTATATATAAAGTCATTTTTAACTAAACTCAGAATCTGGTCATTAAGTCCAGTCATGGCTAATACCACTTCATGCTAGGTGGAAAGAATAGAAGTAGCATTTTTGCCTAATAAAATTACTTACATTTTTCTACTACTTTGAGCTTTTAAAAGTGATTTCTTTCCTCACCATAACTCAAGCGGGCAGGTAGTACAAGTGGTAGCATCCTCATTTGACAGATGAAAAAACAGACTCAGAGATGTGAAGTCACTTGCCTAAGTTCAAGTAATTGTTGCTCAGTTGTATTCAACTGTTTGTGACTCCATGAGCCATACTGTCCTTAGGATTTTCTTGATAAAAATACTGGCGTTATCTGTCATTTCCTACTCTACTGGATTAAAGCAAATAGAAGTTAAATGACTTTCCCAGGGCCACACAGTAAGTGTCTAAAGATTTTAACTCAGATTTTCCTTATTCCAAATCCAATGCTCTATCTACTGAGCTGCCTCCAATTACTGTATCAAAACTATGATTGGACCCAGAGTTTGTGACTCCAAATGTATGGTTTTTTTTCCTACTATCTTACAAAGTCTATTTCTCTATCATTGGGTGGGCAAACTGATAAAAGCTGCTCCTTATAGACTGGTACAAGAAGCAGTATTAATAACAGATATTTTCCTGGTCTATAAGTGATTAGTTAGATAGACAGTGAATAGAGCAACTGGCCTGGAATTAAGAAGACTCGAGTTCAAATCCTCCCTCTGGCATTTACCAGCTGAGTGACATTGGGTAAGTCTCTTAGTTTCATCATGTTTCTGTTTCCTTATCTGTAAAATGGAGATAATAATATTATTTATGTCTTAGTTTTGTTGTGAGAAGGAATTAAGATATTTTTTCAAGTACTTTGTAAGCCTTAAAAAAACACTAGAAATGTTAACTAATCTTTTATTATCATTGTTTTGTATGGACAAAATCTCATTCCAAAAGTGAATACTTTGCCCTGAAGAATTTGGGCAATACCAACAGGAATACTTTGGTCTACCTTCAGGACTAAAGAATTTATGGACTATTGCTGAACATATTATGCATATGACCCCACACGCTGAGAATGGTCACTTTACTATATCAAGCCAAGGAACAAAATTTGGTTTTTGTTCTCTTACCTTGTCAAACAATCCAAGGACTTTTGAAAGGAAGTACCTGTGTTAGTTTCGCCACCTGCTGGACAAAAATGGCAAATAAAGTCAAAATCAGCACATTGTATTGCTTATGGAAGTTTGTAAGGTTTTTGATTTTTATGTTGGGAAGATCAGTTTGATGTAGTCTTGTCTTTCTGCACCTTGCCTTCCTTATCCTACTCCCTTAAGTCATCATTCATTCCCTATTCCCTCACTTCCTGAATGTCTATTGGAAAGTCAAAAGAGGGAAAATAAAATAGACTTCTGGGTGGGATTGCAGAAGAAACTTTCTAGAAGTTAACAAGTCTGTCCCCTTGCCATCATGTAGAAAACCTCAGTAACCCCTTTTTTGCATTTGGCGATTCTTTTTCTTTTTCCAGTCAAAAACAGAAAATAGGGCATCATCAACTACTCTGTGATGTAAAAATACCTTTCGAGTATCTAAAATTGTCTTTGTTGTCTCCTTCATTAGAATATAAGTCCCGGAACTAGATTGCTTTTATGTTATTTCAGTAATTAGCAGAGTGCCAGTCAATGCTTACTTGATTAATGTGTGCTGACGCGAATCAACTTGACATGGGGACAACTATGAAATACCTTCACTAGCCTTCTTCTCCCCAAACTTAACAATTCTTATCTCTTCCTTTCATGGACCATCTTTCCATATCCTTACCCCCAAGCTCACTCTGACAACAGGCTACTTCATCACCAGAGGCAGAAGAAATTAATAAGGATTAATACTTGAAAGAAAGGAAAATATTATTTAAAAGACTAAATCTGAAACAATCTCGAACTCCCCTAAAGCAGTTTCCAATTGAATATCTAACTCAGTGTTTAACACCTGGTGAATATTTCCTAATGGACTAAATGTCAAGGCTGTATCTTCTTATCCAACAGAATAGATCTGTTAAGGGCCAGTTCCTGCCCTATGTAATGGGATACAAAATCAGAGACTCTCATAATAGGAAGGAAACTTCTAACTAGGCCAACACATATCTGCACAGGAAATTTTCACTCTAATATCCCAAGAAAGTGGTCTTGAGGCCTTTGCTTGAAGACTTTTAGAGAGTAATATCTACTATCTACTAAAACACTCCATTCTACTTTGTTTTAATAATTATCTAGTTGTTTTATCTAATATATCTAGTTTTTTAATAATTATAATTGTTTTAATTGTTAGAAAGATTTTTTTTCTTTATATCAAGCCAGAAAACTCTCTCTCAGAAACTGTCATCTATTGTTCCTGATTCTCCTTGTGGCAAGAAGAACAAATGTAATCTCTGTTCTGCAAGAAAATCTCAAAATTCTTGAAGACAGCCATAAGGTTATTAATGGGCCAACATTCACTGGAAGGGAATTTCCTAGGGGAGTGCCTCAAGAATCTGTCATAGATCCTCTTTAATAATTTGATCAGTGATTTAGACAAAGGAAATGGATGACAAATTTGAAGATGACAAAAAGCTGGAAGGGATATAGCAATGGGTCTGAATGATGGTCAGAAACCAAAACAGATCATGACAGGCTGAAACAATGTGTTGAATATAATAAGATGTAATTCAATAGAGATTAGCATTACATTCTACATATAGATTCAAAAAATCGACTTCATTAACCCAGTGGAGGAGAAAGATGGCCAGACTACAGTTTATGTGAAAAAGATTTAGGATTTTTTAGTGGACTGCAACTCAATACAAACAAATTCAATAATAGGAAATGCCAATCATAAGCTAATGTAATCTTATATTGTATATAGAATCAAGTGTTCAGAAAGAGTAATATAATATTAGTGAATGGGCTAGATTTGGAGTCAGAGGACCTAAATTCAAAAATTAACTCCATTGCTTAATACCTGGATGACTTAGAGAAAATTATTAGCCCTCTCTAGATGTCATTTCCTTCTATAAAAGGAGGGAACTGTATTACATGACCTCAAAGCTTCCAACTCTTAATCTATAATCCACCAGCTCTTTTCTCACCTGGACAAATTACACTTGGAGTATCATACTTAATATACATTCTAGGAAGGATACTGATACACTTGATGACATATTGCTTCATATTATTCTTTAATTGTTTCATAAGTTCTGTTATCATCAACAATTTATCAAGTAACTCTAGTGTGTCAGGTGAACACTCTGAAGGAGAAGATACAAAAATGAATAATATATCCCTTATTCTCAAGGACTTCACAAGATAAACAGAAAATGATTTTTCAAAGTAGTTGATTTCATTGGTTCTTGAATATTTGATTTTATCAGTAAGGGTATTCCTTATACCAACAAACAGTAATTGTTTTAGTCAACAGTCTTCATGAAGTAATGTGATGGAAAAAAATATTATCCTATGGTAGTCAACCCTTTGGAGATGATCCTCCTCAAATTTAGCTAAGCTGGTGCATAGTTGAGGGATACATAATGTAATCCCTGACCTCATAGAGACTAAAACATTTTTAGCTTCTACTAGAGAACATATACCTCTACTTCCTTTGGAATTAATTCATAATAATGTAAAATAGGTGGTATAATATAAGCATATGCAGGAGGATTTGGGAATGGTGAGCCAATAATGCTTCACACATAAGTGAGACTTAAGCTGGGCTTTAAAGGACATGTAGAACTTAGATAAATGTAGAAGAATGGAGAATGCATTCCAGACAAGAAGAGTTATGTGGGCAACCACAGACAGGCAGAAACACATGTGTCATGTTAAAGACCAGTCTGACTGCTTGGAAAGTTAATGTAGGGGAAGAGATGAGAAATAAGGCTGGAGGTAGACTGGAGCCAGACCATCTGGAGGACTTTAAATGTCAGTTATTTTAGGATTTCTGTGTAAACAAAGTTCAGTCTTTGTAGTTGAGAGTCAAGAAGACTTTATTAAACTTTTATGTGGAAGCAGGAGAGGAAGGACGGAGCACAGGAATTATCTAGGGTCTACCTTACTCAACTTAGCTCAGTTCATGAGCACCATCAAACTTGAACATTATGCTTCCAGCAATACTGCCTCTGAGAAAATTGTCAAAGGATGGATCTGGGACCCTGCCACCATAAAGACCAGCAGCAAAAAAATAGAATTTTGGGAGAATGGGCTAATATATTAGAACTAAGGACGCAATCTTAAGGTCTGGAAAAATCAAAATGTTAGTTTAAAAACATGACTACTCCTCCAACCCATTCTTCTCTTCTACCCTGAACATACTTTCTGGTTAAGAATACCATCTTCTGACACTAAGAACATTATTTGCTATGAAAAAATCAATTAGAAATTACTGGCAACATGTGTATGTGCAAGGAGAGGAGGTAGCTATCAGAAGTAATAGCTTTTAAGCATATTCCATGTCCTACCTTCTTTTTCTAATGTCTGAGACTTTCTTCTGGGTAGGAACCACCTGGACCACCTAGAAACAAAATCAAATTTGGGGTCTAGGTCAAAATATTTGGACTTTTATTCTATTGTTTTATACTGTTTTATTTTATTGTTTTATACTATTTACTAAATCTCCCCCCTCCCCACCCCCATTTTGGGGGCAGATTTTCTAATCATGAAACCACAGGACCATTCCCTTCCCAAATATGACCAACTTTCTACCCCCAGCTACCAACATTCCCTCTTTCACTAATATCATTGGATTATTCTCATTCTCACAAATTTCTCCAATATGAATTACCAGTTACGTGACTACTCAGGACTCTAAGATTCAACTTACTTCTGTAGTTTCTTCTGGCCTTCTCTTTAAAATGAGGAATTGCTGTTCTTGTTCCTTGGAAGCTGCTCCAGGGAGAAGAGTCCATTTCTGCTTCAGGTCTTCCTTGCTCCAAGGTTCACTGAGCGATTCCATGGATACTCTGCTATGCCTTATCCACTACCAACCCTATTCTCTCATCCCTCTCTGCTTTGATGTAGTGTATTATCCAGATGCCTGGCTGCCCAAATACTAGAACTTTCATCCTGGGCTAGGTTCTCTATCAACTACCAGGGTTTCAGGAAGAGAGAGAGAGATAGAGAGAGAGAGAGAGAGAGAGAGAGAGAGAGAGAGAGAGAGAGAGAGAGAGAGAGAGAGAGCAGAAAGCAGAGGGAAGGGTGAAGTAAAGGCTCCTATCTTAGGGAGCAAAACTAGATGAAAACCTCCACCATTCATTCTAATCAATAAGAGAAAAGACAGATCTTCTCTAAGGTCCCTTAAACATTGTTTTTCTCTTTCTTAGACACTGAAGAGTTGAACTGGAAAGGTTCTTTGCAATTGTATGAACCTATTCTCTCACTTCTCAAAGGGACTAACTCCACCCCAAAGCCTTTCAAGGTTCAATTGTCCTTTTTCTCTCTTAAAAATACTTAACCTCTCTTTGGAAGGTTCTAAAGCTCCCACACCTCCTCTAGTCTTTAGCCCCATAGAGAATACCATTCCTAAACAATCCTTTTGCCTCCCTCCTCCTCTCTCTCTCACCTCTTTGACTAATCTCCCCCAAGGGATTGGTAATAAGGGAAGTGAGGGAAGTAGAAGAGACTTCAGTTGTCTCAGTTAATCTCAGTCACTGTGTTAAGGTATAAGTTATCTCTTGCTCATAGGATATGAGATAAAAAAATATGATTAGGGGCGGAACTTTGAGTTGAAGGATAATCAACTAGGTAGCCCAATCCCACTATCTTCAATCTTCTGGGATTCAATTTCTTTCCTTTATGGATAACAGCTTTTAAAATTCAAAGTGTATGGAGTACAGTCATTTGTTGGCACATGGAAATTCATTCAAACTTGAACTAGTGCATGATTATTTATGATTTGGGCTAGAAGGAGAGATATGTAGGATAAGAGGTAATTCATTTATTTTCACTTGAGGAAGGTAATGAGTAATACATCATTGCATAGTTCATACTCTGTGCCTCAGTTTCCACCACCAATTAGCTCATGTTTTCTGTTGGTGTCTCAAATCCATCTGAACTATGAAATCCAGTGTGTGTCTGTGGATACTAAATCAAGAGACTAAATTTAGACATTTCAAATACTAACTGTTAAGTTTACAAAACATTCAGATATACTTATAGATGTATTCAAGAATTTTACAGATTGGATATAGATTGGAGAATGTTCCCCAAATCTTATTGCATTGTGATCAAACTCTTCTGTCTGTTTTTACAGACCTTCTGTAATCTGACCCCAACCACATCATTTCTATCTCGTCTTGTATTACTCCCCCAACACTAATCTGATGTTCTATTTTGTCTAGTCTCCTCACTCTAGAATCTATTACCTTCATTTACTGTCTTGGGTCTCTTCCTCTGACTTCTCTTACCTCCTTTACTTTTTCAACTCTTACCCATACTTCAAAAAACCAGTTTAAGCCCTTCATGTTATAGAACCACAGTTCAGAGGCCATCTAGTCTATCCCCTTCCTTTTACAGATAAGGGAACACACATCCACATAAACACATAGTGAGTGTCAAAAGTAAGATTTGAGCCCAGATTCTCTGACTCCAAGCTCCATATTCTTCCTGAAACTATTACCAACAAATATAACTTTTACCAAACCTTCTCAAATGCATACTCAGTGCCACACAGTTAAGCATTCTGGGATGATAAGATCACAAAAGCATAGATTTAGAGCTGATAGAGAACCTTAGAAACCATTTTGTTTAACCCCCTACATTTACAGAAGAGGGATTAAGGAACAGAGAAGTTAAGTAATCTGTCCAGCAACTAGATGGTGGAGTAGATAGAGTTCCAGACCTGGAGTCAGTAAAACCTAAATTCAAATCTGACCTCAGACACTTAGTAGCTGTGTTAGCCAGGACAAGTCACTTATCCCTGGTTGCCTCGTTTCCTTAATTGTAAAATAAGCTAGAGAAGAAAATAGCAACCATTCAGTATCTTTGCCAAGAAAACTCCAAATGGGTTCACACAGAGTCAGACAAGACTAAAATGACCAGCTACAATACAAACATCATAATTGATCAAGATATGGACCCCTAGTCCTCTGGATCCAAATCCAGCTTTCTTTCTCCTATCCTTTGCCCTTTCCCCTTTTGTCTTTTCCTTTTTTCTCCTTTCCCTTCTCAAATGTGCTTTCCCCCCCTCAAATAATTTCTTTATAGAACAGGATTATATACTTGATGATCATTTGATGCACTGGAGGGAAAAGTATTGTTCTCTGATAGACTATTGAGCCATGGAAAGAATGAGACCAAACTCAAACCTCAGCTCTGTCACTAATTAACTGTGATTCCTCAGAAAGTGATTCAAACCATGGTTTTTATTTGCCTTATCCATAGAACAATGGGTTTGGATAGGACAATATCCAAATTCCTTTCCAAATCTGACATTTTATATTCTATATATTTTTTACATTAACTCTATAAATTTTTGTCACACCTATAGGCACACAACTTCCCTTTATGTGTTAATAAAAGTAATGTAAATTCACATTTATATGGAGATTGATGGTACTTTATACACATTATCTTATTTCTTACAAGAACCTTGCCATGCTGGCAGGACAAGTATTGCTCTGATTTTATAAATGAGAAAACTGAAACTTGAAGAATTGAAATAATTAGTCAATGTCAGAGCTAGAAAGGAGATCTTTTGATTCCAGGTTCAGTATTTTCATTGGGCCATACTACTTCTAATATCTGGTTTTCTTACGTTCAAAGAGTGATTTCTCAGGTTCTATTAATGCAAGGAATTTCAGAAGCATATATTCTTTTCTTCTTGCCACATGCCTTTTTCTTCTATCTTCTCAATTGTCAATCATAATTCTTACCTACTTCCACCCATGGCTCTACTGAATCAGATAATGGGAAGATATAGAGGGAAAAAGAAATAATTCTCAAGTGGGGTCCTAGGATTTTCAACTCATTCATGTTGAAATTTCAGTAGGTGCTGCTATTAGAGAAAGGAAGGATTCCTTTAATTAGTAATGATTTTTTCTCTTCCACAGCAGTTTGTTTTTATTTTCTTAATGAAATAATGTTGTGTCTCCTCCTAATTCTGTAGTAATCTGTGAACATGTCCTATCCTGCTTCTAGAATGTTTCCATGAGGGCTAGAACTCTTGTCTTACCTAAATTTTGCATCACTCCTGGAACCTACACAAAGGCTCTGAGACCAATAAATTCATAATGATTGGTTGATGAATTGAGCTAAATTGAATTGTTGAAGATGAAGGGAAACAGAGACACCCAAAGGGGAAAAATGATCCCCAGTTGGATGAAAAGAGGAGAATAGAACAAAATGATAAAGGTGTAGGAGAGAAGGAAATAAATATTGGTTTGAAGGTAAGAAAGAAAGATGAAACTGACTGGGTACAAAGGAAGAGAAAGATGCCTGAGACCGTAAATCATTGGAATTATTCAAGTTGGAATGGAAGTAGGACCTAACTTAGCTATAGGAATGACACAAATTGGCATCTTGGACTTGGCTAGCATTAGATTTTGAGTAAATCATTTCCAATTGGTTGGAAACAAAGTGGATAATGCTTAAAAGAAACCAATTTATGTTCATTAAATGTAAAAAATGGAGAAAAAAAAGAATGTACTCCACTCAGTTGTTGCTTCTTCCTTAGGAAGTTGGTGAGGACTCTATGTCTTCAGCATATAAGATGCTTTTTTACTCTCTGCCCTCTGCTAGTCCTTTCTCTAATAATAATGCTGCTGTTGGTAGTACTAAGTACAAGTGTTCCAGTGAGTATTCATGCCACAGCTTGACTTGATAAATAAGAGGTATGTTTTGTATTAGTTTGGAGCACTACTAACACAGCAAAGTAACTTACTTATTTCATTAACAAGAACATCAGATTGCTAAATACTGAATCACCCCAGGATTACCAACATTTTGTCTCCTCCCATGCCTGGGAATTTTTAGTGTTTTCTGACTCCTAGGGAAGTGGAGCTATACTTGACACCTCCCGAAATGCCCACAACAGGCATTTTTTCACTTCTTTAAACCTTCTACCATCACTGTAGTCACCACTAGCCTCTACTCCTCCTCTCAATTCATAGCCCCAGTCATTTTATATTTGATTTTGATATATAGATTTAGACATGTATATATTTATAAATATATGTATACATATAATTATACATACACAGGTATACATATATATATATAAGCACACATATATAAATACATATATACAATATATAAAGAATCTTCTTGAGGGGGGAAAACCATAAATAAAGCAACAAAAACTTTAGAACAGAAGTGCCAGGAGGAATATGAGAAATAACTTTGAAACCACTGTCAAGTATCTTCAAAAGCCTACCTGAAACTCTGCTGCCCCCAAAACAAAGACACTCCTCCCTCCTTATCATTCCCTACCCAGAACCCACCTTGGGTTTTGTATTTCATCCTTTTCCTGAACTAGCTAGGGGTTGTTCCTCTTTCTGTTTGCGCACTTGTGAAATAAAACACTAAATTTGAGCATGGCTTTATGGAGAGGTCAAATGACTTAAGATGCCTACTTTCCTTTCCTTGGTCTAGAATAGTCTTATCCACAGCTCTGTCTGATTCAGATCTTGGTTCCCAAGTAAAATTTTCCTCAAAATTATTGATGATTATTCTCCCAGCTAAGAAATGTTCCCTCCTTTTTTGACTCAGGTTGTTTAGTCTTTCCTAAGGCTTTAATATAACTTTTTCCATTTGGTTGATCATCACCCCCATGTTGCTGCTAGGGTATACAATATTCTTCTGGTTCTGTTCATCTCACTCAGCATCAGTTTGTGCAAATCCTTCCAGGCTTCTCTGAAATTCCATCCCTCTTGGTTTCTACTACAACAATAGTGTTCCAAAACATACATATACTACAATTTGCTCAGTCATTTCCCAATCGTTGAACATGCACTCTATTTCCAATTATTTGCTACTGCAAACAGGGCTGCTGTGAATATTTTTTGTATAAGTGATGTTTTTACCCTTTTTCATGGTCTCTTCAGGGTATAGACCCAATACGGTATTGCTGGATCAAAGGATATGCACATTTTTATTGCTCTTTGGGCATAATTCCAAATTGTTCTGCAGAAAGGTTGGATGAATTCATAGCTCCACCAACAATGTATTAGTGTCCCAGATTTCCCACATCCCTTCCAACATTGACCATTGTCCTTTCTGGTCATATTGGCCAATCTGATAGGTGTGAGATGGTACCTCAGAGCTGCTTTAATTTGCATTTCTCTAATCAGTAATGATTTAGAGCAGTTTTTCATATGACTATGGATAGCTTTGATTTACTCATCTGTAAATTGCCTTTGCATATCCTTTGACCATGCTGAATTTAAAATTGAATTTTGTCATATCACTTCTTCCCATGAAATCTTCAATGAGTGGTCATTGTCTTGAATTCGTGTTCCTTGAGGACAAGGACTGAGCACTATTTTCCTGACCTTTTTGTCCCCAATGTTTAGTATAATTCTTTGCACATAGTAAACCTTAAGAAATATTGTTTTTCTCTACTCATAACATAAAGCCTAAAGTCAGTCATGTATTCAAAAGCCCTCCCCAAATGAACCCTAATCAACCTTTCAAAATTTAATTCTGAATATTTATTAAAAGAACTCTGCATTTGATGACAGAATGAGAAGTAAAGTTTGGAAAAAAGCTACAGTGAAATAGGGTTCATTTCAATAGAATAAAAAAAAAACTTCCTGAAACTATCCAACAATGAAATAGATTGCCCATGAAATTTCTGGATCAGGGGACTTATCCAAGTAAAGCTTGAATGACCATTTTCCAGCAAGTTAGAGGGGATATATGAATTTATTGTGGTGTTCTATTTCGATCAATCCTTAATCATTTATCATACTCACATGTGTGTATATAGATAGAATATTTTGATACCTATTTCAATATAATTGATTTCCTTTGTATTTAAAAAAAACTTATTCAGAGGAGGGGGTTCAAGTTTTCACTAAAGGGGTCCATGGTACACAAAAAAGGGATAAGAACTTTGACCTTTTGCAACTGCCAGAGTCTTATTTTATGAAATGTTACCATTCTTGGTATAGTAGAACATATGATATGATGAAAATAGCTATTATCTTGGAATAAAAAGATCTAATCAACAAATCTTCAACCCTAGAAAAGTCATCACCTTTTCCAGTCAACAACCCCATCTTTAAAACTAGGGGAGTTGAATTAGTTGATTTCTCTTCAGAGCTAATCCATTAATTATCAGATCTGATGGAAATTAATATATCTTTTCTCAGACCTCAACTTTCTTGATCTTTCTGCAACACTTAACACGGTTAGCCACCTTCTTCTCATCTCAACAGAAAGGGCTCCTAGATCTATGCATCAAGTCCTATTTCCTCCCTTGAGAGAATCCAATGCTAATTGGTCATTTTAAAGTAGATGACACAGGTACCTCAAATTTAATGAGTCCAAAAGAAGAAGTCATTATCTTTTCCCCAAAACTTTCTTCTCTTCTCAACTTCTCTATTGCCATTGAGAGTACCACCATCCTCCCAGACACCCAGGTTCCCAACATTAATGTAATCTTCAACTTCTCCCATCAACTCCTCCTACATATCTAGTCACTTGCAGAATTGAATTATTTCTCTCTTTAAATCGTCTCTCCCAAATATCCCCTCGCCATTCACATGGCATGGACTATCATAGCTCTCGTGTCTAAACTATTACAATAGCTTTATAGTTGATCTCCCTATCTTCCCTCTTTAATCCAACTTTCACCCAATTTAATTTCCTAAAGTGCATATATGTCCATGTCATTACACTATGTGATGTCATTTAAATCTCTTTATAACATTTCTCCAACTAGCCTTTCTAACCTTTATTGTAAGTTACTCCTCTCCATACAAGCTTTGATATAACAAAGCTGGTCTGCTTTTTTTCTGCTCATATACAAATCTTTATCTCTCATCTCCATGCCTTTGCATTGGTTATCCCCCAAGTCCTCAATGTGCTTGCTTCTTACTTCCATCTTAAGAATTTCTAATTTGTTTTAATGAAAATATAACTTAAATTTCATGAAGTCTTTTCTAATTTCCTCAAATGGTAACACCTTACTCTCAAAATGACCTTGTATTTAATTTTATATAATTACAAATGTTATGATAACTAGGTGCCAAGAATGGATAGAGCACCAGACCTGGAGTCAGGAAGATCGATGTTCAAATCCTGGCTCAGACACTTACTAGCTGAGTGACCCTGATTGCCACTTAACCTTGATTGCCTCAGTTTCTTCAGCTATAAAGTAAGTTGAATAAGAAAGTGTCAAAACCACTCTAGTATCTTTGCTAGAAAAATCTCAAATGGGGTCACAAAGAGTCAGATATGACTGAATAACAGCAACAAACAAATATACATGCTATTTCCTATTGTAAGCTCCTTAAAGACAAGGACATTTTTCACTTTTATATATTTGTATGCCTAACATCTAGGGGATACTGAATCAGAGGTAGCATAAAGCACAAACTTGATTAAGATTAATTCATTTTCAATCACTAATAAGTAAGGAAACAGGAAAAAATCCTGACCATAGAAAGTTACTATGATGACAAGGAAAATCAAAACATAAACATCTAAGTTTGTAATGAAGTTATGAACTAGCTGATACAACCAACCAAACAAGTCAATCTATTTTTGAAAAATGGGAAGAGCTGAAAAAAAAGATACTCATGGAAAAAGAAATGGAATATCACAGTACTCCTTTGGTGCCTAAATATAGAGGCACCAGCTTTGGGGGAAAAGAGCATACTAAAGGTTCAGATAGAACTATAAAGTTTATAAAATATGTTCCCTGCAGCAGCCCTGATTAGAATTAATATCCTTATTTTATAAAGCATGCAGAAGCAGTATGGAATTCTAAGAGTAAGGGTTCAAATCTTGTCCCTGACAGATACTGACTGTGTGTTGCCTAAACAAACCAAGACTTCAGATTTCAGGGGAATTACTAATCTGGTTTAGTACAGAAGTTTCTCTCTGCAGAAATTCCCTACATTCATCCTGAGATGAATTCACAAGGTAACCTCTCCCCAACAAAAGAGAGCGGGGGAGGGGGGGAGTTTTTAATAAAAAGGTAAATAATGTATGTAAAAAAAAGAAGAGAAAATAAAGAATTAGAACTTCATTTTACACTTTTGATCACTTAAGCTCTGAGACTCACACATAATCACCCAGTCAGAAAGTGATAGTTCTGAGATGTGAAACAATGAAGGTGACTTCAATATCCTCTGGACAGAATGGGGGTGGGGGTGGTTTCAAACCCAGGTCTTCTGCTATGAAGCTCTAGATTCTTTCCATTACGTCAAACTATTTGTATAGGAATTGCCTCAGGAGAGAGATGGGGGGGGGGGGGCCCTAAGCATTTTTATTTATTTACTTAAGTCCATGGAATTCAAAGTGCAGAGGAAGAAGCTGAAATTGCAAAAGAAAAGTTTCAGGAAGACGGCATGAGGCATTTCCTAATTGTTAGGGTCATGAGTCAGCTAAGTAGGTGGCATCCTAGGGATCTTAAGAAACTTGGAAATGAAGAATTTTCAAGCTAAAAAGCATTTTAGAAACTCCCCAGCAAGGTCAGCAAGCTAAGTCATAGGAAAGTTAAGTGTGTTGCTTGGCTTTCTCTGACAAGAAAATAAGTTACATGAGGGAAGGAACGATTTAATTTTTTTTTATTTGTTTTATTATCTTTGGTGGAGGGTGGAGACAAGATAGCAGAGTAAAGGCAGGGACTCTCCTGAGTTCTCCCAAAACTGCTCAAAAATAGTTTTAAATAATACCTCTAAACAAATTCTAGAGCAGCACAACCCACAAAATGACAGTGAAATAATTTCCCAATCCAAGACAGTTAAGGATTAGCAAGAAAAATCTGTTGTATAAATGTGAGACAGCAGTATAATGTAGCACAGACTGTACCAGTGCAAACCAAGCTCCAACAAACCAGGAACAGGACTAGGGGTGACTGAATCAGTGGTAGCAGTGACAGTTTCCAACCCTGTCATCCCACAGAGGGAAAGAGGATTGAACAATTGGTCATAAGGAGATTATAGGGCTCTCTTTGCTAGAATTGAGGTAGAACTCTGTCACCTTACCCAGACTCAAATCTGGGTCACAGTCTTGGGTGGCAGTAGTCCCAGGGTGAAGAAGAGTACTAGTCCACCAGAATTTGTGGCCGGAGGGGAGCAGAGACTCTTCTCATAGTTCCAGGGCAGAAAAGAGTGTTTGTGGTCACTCATAGAACAGAGCACAGAACAATAGAGTAGTAAATGCCTCTCTTAGATCATACCACCTAGGAAGAACTGAAAACTAGAAGTATCTTTGAAAACACAAAACCCCTGAAGCTAGAAATGGTGAGCCATCACCCTGCAAGCAGAGGAAGAGGGAGGGAGGAAGGGAGAGAATTTGGAACTGAAAGTTTTAAAAATGAATGTTAAAAATTGTTTTTACATGTAACTGTAGATTTATATGTAACAGTAGAAATATTGAGGAAAACAAATAAATAAATATCTTTGGGTAGCTAATATATAATAAATACTAAATAAAAGCCCACAAATTGTTTTTCCAAAGGTAATAAGAGCTTCACTGGGGTGGTGCAATGGAGAGAGGACCAACCCTGGAGTCAGGAAGACCTGAGTTCAAATTTGGCTTCAGACACTTAATAAGAACTTAGCTGTGGGACCTTGGGCAAGTCACTTAATCCTGTTGCCTTGCAAAAAGAAAAAAAAAAGCTTCACTGACCAGAAAAATTTCAATCTTTTCTTTTTAGACAACACACTTGGTCCCAATCCTAGATTGTTTATTTGTTTAAAAGCAAAACCAAAAAAAAGGGGAATAGAGAAAAATACAAAAAAAATAAATAAATGCATTCTGCACCTGGGGAAAAGTTCCATACAAAATTGAAAGCATATCTTTCTGTAAGGAACCACTTTACCTCATTCATCTTGCATCCTTCCATATGGAATGACTCAGGCACATTATGATTATGTCTCTTTTTGTCCTTCACTTAGCATGATCCTTTGCACAAACTAAGGGAGTATTCAGAGTAGATTGGATTGAATTGGAGTCATGGGAATGGGATCAGCTCAGGAGGAATACGGAGGCTGGAGAGAGTTCATGCTGATGGCTTCTGACTGTGAAGGTGCCTAGATGATACTGCTATATAGTGACATACTCGGACAAACCCAGTGAAAACTTTCAGCTGTTCCCAGACTCAGACTCATGCTCATTAATTTTCCTCTGTCACCACAAGAGGGCACCAGAGGCATGCAATATGCAATTGATGAAGTAAGCACTTTCCCATTCTGATTGTTGTTCCCGGTTCAAAGGCACCTTGGACTTTCAAGACTGAACAGAATACTCAATGGCTCAGTCAAAGCTTGATGATCGCAAAGGGCATTGCAGAGATACAGAATAAGGAAAATGAGCTGAAAAAATAAACTTGAGACATTGGCACGGAAGGGCAAAACCCAGCATTTTCCTAATGTGGCTGTCATTCTTAATATCATTCCCACAGCTTGCACCTTCTTCATCTAAACTCAGGAAATTTCTTGTAATTCAATCTTCCAAATGGACAAATGATGAAAACTTTCCTATGTCCAAAAAATGCCATTCCTTTCAGCAGCAAGACCAACTTTAGTGGAGTTGTTTGAAGGAGAATGACTATTTCATAGAAACTAAAACAAAAAACAAACAAACAAAAAAAAACCTTAAGTGATATCTGATCAAATGTATCCCCTATATTCTAAAGATGATGACCTGGATGACTGCATATGTTCTATTACTCTTCAAGGTCTCAGTTTCCCCAACTGTAAAATGAGATTAAGTCTTCAGAGAGATGTCATAGGCATTATGCAAATTACCCTACTTCCAGTGATTAAAAGTAAATGAAATGGTTCTAAAGAAAATAGAGTTGTAGTATAAGAAAAATTAAATAGGGAGCCCTACAAATACTAGATGAATGCTATTTTTTGTTCTAAAAGTCTATAATAGTCAGTGGATACAACCTCCTTGAAGGTAAAGAACATAGTTTGTTTCCACTGAATTGTCTAGAACCGTGTTTTTACCTGGGAGGGGGAAAGTGCTTTGTAAATCATGAAATGGCAAAGGGACATGAGTTAGTACTGTTATGATAAGAGATACTTCAAAACAATCAACACATTAACTTATTCAAGAACTTTTTGGAGGGATTGCCAAGATTATCTCATCCAAATTCCTCCTTGAAACATGAATTTTTAGGGGAAGTGATTGATCCATGGTCATAAAGCAAAATCTTCAGTTTTTAAAAGTCAGATCTCCCAGCTCTGAGCTCATGGTATCCTAGCAGTTCAAGCAGTTATTTCTCCTTCATTAACCTAGTGCCAAAGGCACCTTGGACATCATCTAGTCCAAACCCCTCATATTTGACAAATGAGGAAACTCAAACTTCAGTTGGTGAATTGCCCTGCTTAAGGTTACCCAGCTAGCAAGTAACAGAAGCAGAATTCCACATCCTCTGAGTCTCCCTTAAATTCAGAGCTCCTTCTGCTGTGCCTTCTGCTGTGTCTCTTTATACTAAGTTACTCTTAATCATCTTAAGATATTTCACACTAATATTCTTCATGGTAAGAAGGGAAATATTGATTAATGCCTGTAAATAAACATTTATTAAGCCTCTACCACATGCCAGTCAGTCAATAAACATTAAGCATCTACAAAGTGCTAAGTACTGCAGGTACAAAGAAAGTCTATAGCCCTATTTACTATAGAACCATTTAAGTTACTTTTAATCGTTGGCGGTTGTCTCCCCACAATGGGGAGCTATACACAGGATAAATTAAGATATTGCTCTAGAATTAAGGCAGATTGGACAAACTTCCTATAGAAGGTGGAATTTTAGCTGGACTTGAAAGAAGCCAGAGAAGATAGGAGGTGAAGATGGGAGAACATGAAAATGTGAAATAATGTGGATGAAGTCTGTGCAAGTTTACTAAGTGGATAAAAGAATCTACAGAATGAGAGAAAGTGCCTGCAAAGTAAAATAAGCCTATAAAGTCTTCTCAGCTGTTCATTGAATGGAGGAAACTCAACTCTCTGCAAATTTTTGTTCTAGAAGACAAAATGCTTTACTACTGAGTACCAGGAATCTGTCTCATGTTCTTTATTCATGTTGTGATATCCAAATCATATGATAGTTTACTAACTTTTATTCTCAAACAGGACTGGTCCTTCTCATAATGCTTACTAGGGAAAGAACAGAATGCAGCAAAATATACAAAGGTGCAGAGATGCTCTGCAGAACAAAGAGAAGAAATTAGGTCTTGTTACACTGTACCACAGTCCAACAATAAATATGCAGCAGCTTTGGCTACAATTCTGTCTACCTAAATTTAATGATTTTTCTTTGTATGCAATATTTGATTGTATCACCTGAGGTCAATTTAGAGGTTACTCTTCAGACCATCAGAATTCTCTGCAATTGTCATTATTGTTCATTCAATACTAAAAATGCTTTATAAATGCTATATTATTATTATTATTATTCATTATTAAAGCACTCAATAAATACTAGATATTATTATTCCTAAAGCTATTTTTCCTTTTGGGGAGGTATTGTGCTATAATGGAAAGAACACTGGTCATAAATAGCTCAAAGGGAGGCAGAATTAGTTTTAACAAATAATAGCAAGTCAAACTGAGCCTCAGTTTCCTCATCTCTAAAATGAACATAGTATACTACCTTCTTCAAAGGATTAATGTGAGTAAAGCTCTAACCTTAATGTACTATCTAAATATGTTATCATTGTAATAGGTACAGAAATCTTGCATTATATTTGTAAAGATCCTTTCCTCCTATATACTTCCCATAAACCCAGATGTGCTCTGCCTCCCTCGGAGTCAGGGAGACTGAGTTCAAATCCTGCCTCAAATATTTATTAACTGTGTGACCCTAGACAACTCATTGGCTACCTTGCTAAACCTCAATTGAGGATAACAATAGATCTCCTTCCCAAGGTTGTTTTTGAAGACAAAGTGAAATATCATCTGTAAAGTGCTTTGCAAACTTTGAAGCATTACATAAATGCAAGCTATTATTATCTGAGATTACAATAGAATGTAAATAATATCCAACTGATGGAAGGGGTAAAATGGAATTCAAGCACTCTTGCCATGTTATGGCAAAAAGAACCATAGTAGAAATCATAAATGGCTTGGGAAACACAAGAGGAGTGATTCTGTGATCTTTTAAAGGTCTCTTCACTATTCTGTATTTTCTCATCCAATACAGCTCAAGGGTTGGATAAATAATCAATTTGATTTAGAACTGGAAAAGATCTTAGAGATCACCTAGTCCATAAATAATGAGGAAACTGAATTCAAATGAGAGATTTGTTATTAAAGTCTTTTCCAGATCTAAGATTTCAGATTCTTGCCTCTCAGTCCTCAGTCTTCTTCACAAGTAGGTACTATTGATTAGAGCTATTGAAAGTATATATATATTGGAAGTGAGGATGGAGAGAGAGGACAGACAGACACAAAGAGGGAGACAGAGAGAGACAGAGACACAGAGAGACATAGAGAGATGGAGAGAAAGAGACAGAGGGGGAGAGAGAGAGAGAGAGAGAGAGAGAGAGAGAGAGAGAGAGAGAGAGAGAGAGAGAGAGAGAGAGAGGAGAAACAGAGACAAGAGACAGAGAAAATCAGAAAGGAGACAGAAACAGACAGAGACAGAGAATGTCCTGTATATTCATTCTCTGCAACTGAACTCATAGGGTCTCCCAGATAGACTGTTCCAGAGTTTGTCAAATTCTCCCATGGCCACATATCCTTCTGATGCCTTAACATTTCATCCCCACCACCAGAATGGTTCATCCATAGCATCATAAATTCCATGTCCTTCCTGGTAATTCCAGAGGACTCTGTGTCCCTGGCAGAACTATTAGCTTCTATACTTCTCCTGCCACAGGGAAGAGACAGAGGAATGAGAATTCATAGAGCTACTGCATTGGAACCTGCTCTAGCTGCAGAAAGCAGGATGGGGTGGGGAGGGAGTGGATAAAGGGAGATAGACTACTGCAAAGTGACTAAGCAGCCAGACTGCAGCTATGAACTGAATATTTTCACCACTCACAGTCCCACAATGGAAGGTCTTCATATTCAGGGATCTGGACATTTATGTGTCCTTAAACAAGCATATTGGACAGTAAGATCCATACGAGGAAGAGAAAAAAGTATCTCCTCCTCTGGAGATCAAGCAACTTTACCTTGGGAATAGTGAGGATACTACTCTAACCATAAGGTAGGGAATGAGAAATTAGAACACTGAATTTAGAGATAAAAGAGGAATTATAGTTTGATGGAAAGAACAAAGGATTTGGAGGAGAGGACTTAGATTCTGCTCTGCTATTATGTACTTTTGGACAATTCACTTAAACTTTGTAAAATGCAGGTGCTAAAATAGATGTCCTTGAAGACATCTATTCTTATGATCTTATATGACAGTTTCTTCCCATGTGTTAATTTCTCTTTAAATCTTTTTTCTAAAGTTCTAAGATTTAAGTTTCTAAAGATTTAAGTAAAGATACAAGTTCAACTATATAATCACCATCTGACTCTTCTGAGTTGTGTGACCTTGAACCAATCCTTTAATTTTCTCTGATCACTGGTCTCTTCAGTAGGACAGGTAATATTAAATAACCCCAACTGATTTATGTAAAACTGGTCATCATAATCACTCTTGCAGAATAATCTAATGTCAAGTGAAAGATGGAAGAAAGCAGATTGGATTCCTTTTGTACTGGGGCATTTCAGTTGTGGTTTGGGGTCTCTAAGTCATTTCATTCCTGTGAGTGTCTTGCTGGAATGCAACAGGTTCCAGTTAAGCATCCAAGATGACACATGTCTTTTCCTGGATCTGTAGTCATGTCATTGAATTACACTCATTGTCTTGACAAACTTGTGGCTATTGAGGAGTTAGCCTGTGATAATCATATGCCTTCAGGTTCTGTAGAATATACATACCCTTTCAGTCTTTCCTACAGCACTGAAATATCTCCTAACAATTAATATCTAAAAGTGAATATTGTTGAGGTGGGGAAGAGAAGAGAAAAATAAGTAGCTCCTATCAAGGGAAATTCTCAAGTAGAGGCTAACTGATCATTTTTAGACATACAGAAGGGATTCCTATTTGGATGTGGTGCCAGAGTCAGACAGATAATCTCTGGTAATGTCAATATTCAAACTCTTGTCGACTGACTCCTCAGCTATTGGCTCCTTTTTTTCTCCTGTTCCACATTCACTGCTCTACATCTTTCCCTTGAAAATGTCCTATCCTTCAGCTCTCAAAGACTAGAAGAAAAATGATTAAGAAAAAGATTTAGGGAGAAATTAACCCAGGGAAAGATAAAATGTATTACTTTTTTTAAAATGTTCCATCAGTGATAAATAAATGAAGAACATAACCTATGCTTTTGCCATATGTGGTACAATGAATATGTTTGTAAGTGTTAGAATGTGAATCAGTCAATTAGTCTCTTAGGCACATCCATAGCCACATTTGTTCCTGGACAGTTTCTATCTTATATGTGTGCCACAGGCACATAAATGTCTCTTACAATTATGGAATCAAACTTCTATGCTAAGATATATGGTCCAATATATATTCTCACATCAACATCTGTGATGCTTTTCATGCCATGGGCTAGGATTACAAAAGAAAAAGATTCCTATTAGTATCTTCCTTCCACTTTAATTTTCAGTTAAACCTTCAGACACTGAAGCATCCAAAACCCCTTTCCCCATATCTCCAGGTCTGGTATCCATGCCCCCTAACCCTGAATCATGGTTCTTCAAACTATTTTCTCAGGTCCATATCCAAAGGACAAGATCATATGACCTCCACAACATGGACTAAGAATATCCTCACAAAGTCAGGGCAACACATAGAATTGACAGGAGTGAGGACTTTCATCCTACTGTTTATAATCATCTAATAAGGTCAAGTCTCCTCTCCCAATAGTCAATGGGCAAGTTTCCCTCTTGGGTTGTGCTGTGGTCCTATAAACATGCATATATGTATATATTCATTTATTATAGTTAAGGCTGAAGTTATCTGGTCCATCCAGAAAGGACAGTACATAAATGAATTCATCCATAATTATTTATCATTCACTTAACTTCTACAGTGAACTGCTAACAAGGATTTTTGAAATGTGGATATTTTCTATTATTTAGAGTCTGCAGCACCTATTGGCAAGCATTTATATAATATTCTATATTTGTAGCCACATTAACACATATAAATACAGAGCAAAGATTGTTCAGTAATGGTAAGTGTGATGATAACAACAGCTTGGAATTCCATGGTGTGTTTTATAGTGAAAGTCATCTCATACACATTATTTCTCTGGACACTTAAAACAACCTGTGAAATTGGTCTTGAAAGTATTATTATCCGCAAGATGATTAACTTAAAGTAAATAAATGACTTCTCCATGGTCACTCATACAACTGTTAAGTACCAGGGCCAGATTTTCTAACACAAAGAAACGATGAGGCATCATTGGTAGAAGACTGAATTGGAATTAGGAAAGCCTGGATTCAAATCCTATCTCTGAAACTTAGGTATGTGACACTAGGAAACTCACTTAACCTTTAGGTGAACCCTCTAAGGCAAATCACTTAAAGGTCTCAGTTTCTTCATCTGTCATATAAGGATGTTGGACCAGGTTACCTGTGAGGTCTATATTCTCCTATGCCTTATCTACCATGTTGTGATTTGCATAGGAGGAGGGAGAGCTCGCACTGGGAATTCCCCTACACTAAAAAGATCACAGATGAATTAATTATACAAAATATGTGCCAAATCCTAGGAATAAAAATTTTAAAAGTGAAAACAATCTCTGGCCTCAAGAAGATTACAATCTCAAAGTAGGAGACAATACATCTATGCCAAGGAATGATATTTTGTTTTATATATGAAATAATTGGAAAACGAAGCCAAAGGTGAATGTAACCATTTCCAGGAACAATGACAAAGTTAGTTTGATTATGATTCTAGAATTGGCTATCAAGAGGAAGAAGGTATTCATGCAGTACTGTGATGACTAACAAGAAGATGACTTGGGGAAAAATAGTGAAACATTTCTGGATCTGAGCCTAGAGCTAGCAGGTGACCGGGGCAACCAACAATCTGGACAAGGAAGACCCAGACTTGGTTTTCTAGGAGTGAAAAGGTTAGCGCTTCTGGGATATGATATCTGCTCAGGACAACAAGGAAGTGGTATAGCAGATGGATTTAAAGTGAAGTATGACTGGAACCTCTCCCTCTGATTGATTGGTTCTTCCTAGAACCTCCAAGCCTCAAGAGAACATACCTTCTTTCCTCTCCAGGCTATACTCATCTCTATAGGACTTTTTCTACCATGACCCCACTGCAGCTACCTTTACCTTCTTCCCTCATACCCTTTTAGATATTATCTTGGCAATATAAGCTTCTGGGGAGCAGGGACTTTCTTTTCCCAGAACTCAGCACAGTGTCAAACACAGAGCTCTTTAATTTAATAAATACTTTTTGATGAACTGATAGTTGATCGAGCCAGACCAGGTGAATGTACAAGTATTATCATTTCTCATCAAAGCGAGGTAATGTAGTGGTAATAAGAGAGTTCAATGGTCTTGAATTCAGTGAGCCTGAGATTCTAATTCAGGTTTACAGAACTGTAAAAATCTCTACCACTTATGAGCTGCATGATCCCGAAACAGTCTACTTACTTTGAACCATAACTTCATCACCTAAAAAAGTAGCAAGAAAAAACGTTATTATCTTATGGAGGTTTGGGGAGGATACACCAAGAAAAAGAAGCTCTATCAGGTCTTCCCAAACTAGAGAGACTTTAACTATTAACCAAATGGTGGAAGATTAGATAGATAGATAGATAGATAGATAGATAGATAGATAGATGATAGATAGATAGATAGTAAGATAGATGATAGAAAGGTAGATGATAGATGAATGGATAGATAGAAACATAGTAAGATATATAGTAAAATAGGTAGATAGATAGATGATAGATAGTAAGATTGATAGTAAGATAGATGAAAGATAGGTAGATAGATGATAGATGGATGGATAGATAAATGGATAGATAGATAGGTGATAAATGGATGGATAGATAGATAGTAAGATATATAGTAAGATAGATGATGGATGGATGGTGGAAAGATGGATAGGTAGATAGACAGAAAGATAAGTAGGTAGGTAGATGTATTAGTAAATATATGTACATATATATTAGAATTATGGAATATATATATATATATGTATACCTGTGTATACTATAATTAGGTAAATAGCTAAAATCTCTCTAGCCTGCTAAGACCTAACACTTTCTATTTCCTTGGTGTATCCTGGTAGAATCTCCAAACCATCATACATACATATATAGATATCATCATCTTTAGGCCTTGCCTCTTTGAATGACAAATAGATAAATATAGAGATATTTAAGTATATAGGTCTATGTATATATATATATATATATATATATGTATATATGTATATAGGGAGAGATATAAAGACATTTCTATCTATCTGTCATTCGAGGAGACCAGGCCATCTGCTGATTCTGAGAGAGCGAGAATAGAGAGTTGGGGACTTGTGAAGAAAGCAAAGGTTTGAAATAACTACTGTGAGCAGAATGAGAAGGTCAATAGGAGAGGTGTAAAAGGAGTGCTGTTCAGCAGTGAGTGAATAGAACCCAAGACATTAGACGTGCATTATTTTCTTTAAAAGTATTTGATCAATCTGTAGCAAAATCAGGAACAATGTGATTTATCCAAAATTGAGAGTTAATGAGGAAGGCATGGCAAAAGGTATTCAAAGGCTGAGAAAAAGGAATTATTCAAAGGCTTACAATGAGGTCTTGACTAGGTAAAGAGATAATGAGACTTGACTAAATTATGACTTTTTTTGGCCATGAAATCTTCTGATATCATTTACTAAGGACCAAAGCCTGAAAGGGTTGCGGTCTGAATTAGTGGAGGGAACATTCAGATTGATGAAATTGCAGATGCAATTACCAGTGTAATTGGTACCACAGTGCCAAGGAATACTTTGCCTACCAACATCTTGGGAGTGTAATAAAGCTCAAATTCAATCAATTAACAGTTACTAAGCAGCTACCACTTGCTAGCTATTGTGCTAAGCCCTGGACTCCAACTGAAATGAGAAAATGAATATAGAAGCAATCTGTAAATTGTGGTATTTAGACCTGGGAGAGACCTCCACAATCACCATATCCAATCCCATCATTTCCTTGATAAAGAAACTGAGTCCCAGGGGAAGGAAATTACCTCCCTAAAGTCACACGATATAGTATGCAGCCAAGTAAGGAAGTGAACTGTGGTCCTCAGTTGTAAAGGGAGTTTGCATGATTGTAGGAGCAGTGTAGTACAGTGGAAACAGTGGTGGTTTTAAAGTCTAATTCCTAGTCCTATTGCCCTTGGGAAAGTCACTTAACCTCTCTCTAGGTCTGTTTTCTCATTTGTAAAAATGAGGAACCACATAACTTCCAAGGGTAACTAGGTGGCACAATGAATAGAATGACAGTGTTGGCATCGGGAATACATGGTCTCATATACTTATTAACTGTGTGACCCTAGATAAATCACTTAGTCCTGTTGGCCTCAGTCTCCTCATCTGTAAAAAGAGATAGAGAAGGAAATGGTAAAGCATATTTGCCAAGAAAACCCCAAAAGGGGGAAACATAAAACAGCATAACTTCTGAGGTCCCTTCCCTGCTCTGAATCTAGGATCCTATGAAATTCCTATCTGAGAAGTATCCCCAGGAGAAATCTGAAGGTCAATGCAGGATTCTCCTGCTCAACATTGATTCACTTTCTATTCACAAATTAATCTTCTTGCTGCTCCCCCCCCCCTACTGAAATGGGAGAGAACTGTTGGGGAGAATGTGGGGCCTCTTGGAATCTTTCACATCTAGGGATGTGAGCAGGGATGTATATTTAGCAGAATGATTCATCCCTGAGCATATTAGTCACTGCCTCCAATGCCTTCTGAACAGGCTGGGTGTTGAGCACCTCAGAGAGGTTAGATTAGCAAGGAGATTACAAGAAAGCAAGAAAAAGCTTGGACACAGATAAAGGCAGACAGGCTCGGGACCATGTCAGTTGGGATGTATAGGAATGAGACCTGGATCTGAAGTTAAAAGATCTGGCTTTGAAACCTAGTAACCCCTAATTTGGGGGCAACTAAGTGGCACAGTGGGTAGAGCATGAGACCTGGAATCAGAAAGACTCATCTCCGTGAGTTCAAATTCAGACTGAGATACCTAACAGTATGACTCTGGGCAAGTCACTTGACCTTGTTTGCCTCAGTTTCCTCATCTGTAAAATAAGCTGGGGAAGGAAGTGACAAATCATACTTTGTATCTTTGCCAAGAAAATCACAAATGGAGTCATGAAGCGTCAGACAACCACTGAAAATACCCCCCAAAAGTCCCTAATTTCTCTGAATCTTCATTGCTTTGTTTATGGGAAAGAAATAATAATGTTTGTGCCAGCCTATTTGATGGGGATAGTTATGTGAAAATTCTTTGAGGTCAATAAATGATGTGGACTATTGAGAGAGGAAAGCTGAGTTAAGACACATTTTCTGCATAGTAACCCAGGCACAGAATGTGAGTCGTAAGTCCAATATGTATCTGAAGCATTTGTTAAATCTATAGCATCCCTGACAAGTCATAATAGGAACCTCCAGCACAAATGTTTCCCAAGATACAACCTTCACAGAAGGGCAGGAGGAAGGAGGACAAGAGCCCAGGGGCTCCTTGGGAGTCCTTTGCTCA
Source organism: Macrotis lagotis (assembly GCF_037893015.1). Lineage (NCBI taxonomy): Eukaryota > Metazoa > Chordata > Mammalia > Peramelemorphia > Peramelidae > Macrotis > Macrotis lagotis. The sequence continues at coordinate 198,704,826 of NC_133664.1, read as the reverse complement.
GAGCAGTTTTCATATGTCACCTACCATGATGGCACAGATTGAGAAATGAAGGGGAGTCTGAAAACCATAGAGGTAAAAGAGAGAAAATTAAGAGAATGCTTCAAGTCTTAAACTGGGATAGGAAAACTAGCCTAGGAAATAGAGAAAATTGGGTATGCTAGAGAGATGCTGTTTGATGGGGTAGCAAAGTTTCATGATATGGATCCTAGAACTATGGGAAAGGAATAAAATAAGCATTTGTCAAGGTTTATTTTTATTTCTTTTTTATATTTACTTATGAGCAAATACTGTGCTTAGTGCTTTATAGATTATCCCATTCAATTCACTCAACCCTGGAAGTAGGTGCTTTTATTATCCTTATTCTACCGTAAACTAAGATGAACAGAGATTAAGTGATTTATCAAGGTCACACAAGTGTCTGAAACTGAATTTGAACTCAGGTTATCCTGACTCCAGGTGTTGTGTTCTATCTCCTGAATTAACAGGCAGCTAGTTCATGAGCTTAGAAGCAGGTATCCTTTCAGGTTAATTTGACTCATAGTAGAGCATCCTGCTCTTCTCAGTGTTCCCAGTTTCTACATCTTAAAAAAATGGGAAGAAACAGCGAGGTGGCACAATAGATAAAGCACCAGACCTAAAGTCAAGAAGACCTGAGTTCAAGTCTGGTATCAGACATTTACAAGCTGTGTGACCCTAGGCAAGTCATTTAACCCAATTACCTTAAAAACATTTTAAAAGGGAATAGAGCATGAATTTTAGAGTATCAAATAATTAATTCACTAGTTAAGTGTAAACAATGAAAATCTCTGTAGTAGGCATCTAGGTGAAGAATAAAGTTAAATTAAGACAAAATCTTTGCCTTAATGGTAATTATACTCTAGTCAAGGTCCAAGGGGAATACAACTGTGATATACAATAATGCACAATAAGAAAATAAGAAGAAAATGATTATCAAAAGTATAGATCATGGGAAGTTTCATGAAAGAAGTGAGTTTGGGTTGAGCTTCAAAAGATGAGTAGAAATTGAACAGGGGAAGGAGGGACAAAAAATTGAAAAATTCCAGAAGTTCATAAAATCATGATGCTGCCTCTCTTCATACCACCCCCTCTCTAAGTGAAATCTCTTAGAAATACTCAGTGAGACCAAAGAACAGTTGGTAAGTAGACAGAGGAAAGAAAACACAACAGAAGCATCTTTTCTTCTATGACTAGGCAATCTCTGGCTACCAAATTACATGAAAGGCCCTCCTTTTCCCATCTGTTACTGACCTTTGCCCTAAAATTGCACATTGTTTTGTATTTCTTTAATGCACTTATCACAGTAACCTTGTATGATTTAACTATATTATAGTCTTCTCCTATTGAATTATAATTTCCATAACTACAGGAAGCCTTATTCAAACTTTAAAACACACTTATCCCTAGCATAGAATTCTGTACAGTGGGAACATTTAGAAAAGATAATGGTAAAACTATCTTTGCCAAGAAAACCCCAAAAAGAAGTCATACAGCAGCATAACTTCTGAGGTCCCTTCCCTGCTCTAAATCTAAGGATGCTATGAAGTTCCTGTCTGAAACGTTCCACAGAAGAAATCTGAAGGTCATTACAGGATTCTGCTGCTCAATGTTGATTCATTTTCTATTATCAAATTAATCTTCTGTATTATGTTACTATCATAATGACTGTCATTGATATGGTACTATAGAGTTTGCTTTCTCCATGAGAATTAAGCATAGTTTTAAATAGAGATTGCTATAATTTCTTAGGGAAACTTTTAATTTGAGGTATTTCAACACTCTCAGAGGAGAAATTTCCTCAATAAAGGGTTAATGGCCCTTAGAGAGATTCCAAGAAGGTCAAACATCTAATATGTGTCAAGAGCAGGACCTAAGGCTAGCTCTTCCTGATTCTGAGGCTTGTCCACTAAGTGAGATTTCTATCCAGATCACTAGAGAAAAGTGTCACTGCAAAAGCACTTCTTTGATAGGGTGCCTCCTCTGAATAAAATAACTATCATTTATATAGCAAATGTTTCAAAAGTTTCACATATATTATTTCTTATTTTTTATCCTTATACTAACTCTACAAGAAAGGTGCTATTATTATTCCCATTTTACACACATTTTTGTTTAATATATTAACTGATAATAATATGTAATATTATCATATTATTATTCCATTTTACTACTAAGGAAATTGAGACAGAGAGGTTAGGTTGTCCAGGGTCATCCAGCTTATATAGTGTCTGCTACAAGATTCAAAGTCAGATCTTCCTCACTTCAAGTTCAGCATTTTAATCCATTATGCCACTTAGTTGATTTTGCATTTGTCAAAATCATGCAAAGTCGGTTGAAAGATGTAACTATTTCATTCAATACCCATATTATTAGCTTCAAGTTAAGCATAAAACAGGATGTTGCAGGATTGCCAAATGTATTTATTAGTATCCTGAAGGATGAACATACAGAATCCAAATTAAAGGACTGCCTTCAGGGAGGGTGATGTTCTAAGTGCTCTGATTTGCAGATGAGGTTATGCCAGCTGAATTCAGCTCTGGAGCACTGCAGAATCTCCCAAGATTTCTAATCTATCAAAAGAATTTGGTTTAATTATCCACCCAAGAAAAAGGAATTGTAGACTGTCCATGGTCCAGATTGCAGGGAAGACAGATCTGTGTTTTAATGTGAGATTGGATCACCTTTGGAAAACTAATCAATGAGTTCCTGGACAAGAGATGGACAAAAAGAATTACGATTTCAAGTTTGCAATGTGTATTTCTTTTCTTTTTTCTTTTTTTTAGGTTTTTGCAAGGCAATGGGGTTAAGTGGCTTGCCCAAGGCCACACAGCTAGGTAATTATTAAGTGTCTGAGGTCAGATTTGAAATCAGGCACTCCTGACTCCAGGGCTGGTGCTCTATCCACTGAGCTAACTAGCTGCCCCACAAGTTACCTTTCATATATGATCTCACTTGCTCTGTACAACAACCATGAGAGGTATTGTTATTGTCCATTTTTCATTTGAGGAAGCTAAAGTTCAGAAAGGTTAAATGATTTGACTATGGTCACACAGCTAATAAGAATCAAAACCAAGACTCAAACATGGTCTTCCTGACCCCAGGTGTAACACTGCACCAAGTTGCCTCCTTTCTGGTTCTTCCAATCTATTTCATATTAACTATTCTGGATTTAGCCCCTCTATAATATGAGTCCATTGGATTCCATGACCTTCATGATCCCTTCCAACTGATTCTATAAAGCAGGATGCCATAAACATTGCTTTTCTGTCCCTTTTTTCTCTCTACCCTTTTCTGATCCCAATGAAGGTAGCCTTCCTTTGTCCCCTACTTTTTGGACCCTCCTAATTCATCCATTTTTTTCCTCCTTCTCTATACATTGTTGTCCTTTCTTCAACACTCTGCTTAAAATCTATTCCCTTAAAATGTCTTCCCAGCTCAATGTCACCCACTGGGATTCTCTTTTGGCACCTCCGCCGCACCCCCCCCCCCAATATTGTTTGTATGTAGTTTAACAATACTAATTTGCATTGGTGCCTATATTTTTCAATTAATGTTTTCACCCCTCCATTTTCCTAGACTATAAACCTATTGAGGCCATCCTATATCTTTCTACCTATCTACCTACTAGAACCTTCCTTCCTACCTACCAGAACCTAGATGGGAACTTTAAAACTTGTGCTTATGTGGAAGGTGGTCACTGACTGAGTTTTACTGGGAGAAGTAGGATCTTGTCCAAAGATAAGTGAACCCAATATATCCTAGACATCCTCCTTAAGGTCAGATCTAGGTCAGAGCCCATCTGTTTCAGTTTAGCTTTCTTTTATTTTCTGGTTCCCAGTTTCCACTGGGATAAGCCTAATAGCCACTATCTATATACAGTATGTACTCAGTGAGGTGGGAGATAGGGGAAAAAAGGAATAATGCAGTCCCTGTTCTGAATGATGGACAAGTTATCTTTTATTGTTTTCTCCTTCATTCATGTATGTTCATATTCTTAGGGCTATGAGAAGCAATAAAAATAACATTGAATTTGAAGTCAGAAAGCCTGGACCATATTCCCTAATAATGGTTTATCTACCAAATGAGGAGAATAATTCTTCTATTTCCTAATTCATTGTCTATTATATAGAAAATGTTTTGTAAATGATAAAGTGCCAAGTGACATAATAGAAAGAATACTTTCCTAGGGTTGGGAGACCTGAGTTGCAATTACAGCTCTATCTGATTTTTGTTGTATGAACTTTGGTAAATCATTTGACTATTCTGGGACTCAATTTCTTTATCAGTGAAATGAGGGCAGTGGACTGGGTGATCTCTAAAAACTTCTCCTATGGAGCATATAAATGAGAGACAGTATTGTAATTCCGCAACTCCAATAATATCAACAGAGCCCTCTTCTCAGCAAGATGTGGTCATTTGGGATCTGAAAAAGATCTGGGGGTGTCAGTGGCTCAAAAAAGCAATATGAATCAGCAGTGTAACATGGAAGTGAATAAAACTAAAATGACCTTAGCCTGCAGTAGGAGAGACATAGTGTTGAGAACAAGGTACTAAATTCATTTTTAGGCACATAGAATGTCATTGATAAGCAGGAGAATGGCAGGAGGACAATCAGGATGGTAAATGGCTTTCAGATTTTGCCTTCTGAGAAACTAGGGATGTTTAGCCTGGAGAAGATAAAAGTAAGTGGTGAGGGAGAAGAAGAATTTGTTGGTGGGTGGGACATATAATAATTGTCTTCAAGTTTCAGAGGGTGAAACAGGGAGCAGTGAATAGACATTTCAAAGAATAGATTTGGAGGAAGGAAAAAATAAAAGTACAAATATTGTTTAGTCACATCTGATTTTCCACTGATCACATTTGTGGTTTTCTTGGTAAATGAGTAAATTGTAAATTGGGGCAAACAGATCTAAATGACTTGCCCAGGGTCCCACAGCTAGTAATGTGAAATGAACTTTTGGAAAAGATAATGGGTCAATCCCAGATAACCAGTTGTTCAGAATGCCATAAATCAAATGAAACAATGTTTTTATTAATTAAACATTGATAATATTTTCCATCATTTTTCAAGAAATAATGTTTCACTAAGCAAAATGCCTTGTTATGTTGTAGAGAATTAATAAATGCTTTTTTTCTTCTCTTCCCTTGTAGAGTGGAAGCTTTCTCTGATACAGATTAGATTAGAAGGCTACTGAGATGTCTGCCAAATGAGATCCTATGATTCACTTTTGGGTTTTTTTTTTAAACACTTGATATCCCACTCTTGCTCAATTTGAAAGTGCAGAGATGGGTGGCTAGGTGGCGCAGTGGATAGAGCACTGGCCTTGGAGTCAGGAATATCTGAGTTCAAATCTGACCTCAGAAACTTAATAATTACCTAGCTGTGTGGCCTTGGGCAAGCCAGTTAACCCCATTGCCATTCCCATTGCTAATCATCATGGAAACTTTAACCTGCTCTCCTTCTCCAACTCAAGTAAATTTGCTTTTTGAGCAGCCTGGTGGATCCTCCACTCCCAAAGACTTGCCATACAAGTGCCACATTGTGTGACCTCAAGCCCTACTGCATCTCAAAATGCCCAAGTTCAAGAGATTCACTAACATTGCCCTCCCCATTGTAGAAGGGATTATAGAATCCTGGAATAACTCTTAACAAGATGAAATTTATCATCCTGAAGAAGAGCATGAGAAAAATCATCCTTTTTCTCCTGATTGAATGGAGTTAGACTAGACAGTATTTAAGGTCCCTTCCAGCTTTAGAGCAATGATTCATTGATTACTAACTCATTTCAGATGTGTAATGAATGTACCGTAATGAATCATTTGTCAAAACAAACCTTCAAGTTAGGTGCCACAGGTATTGTTTGATATATTTAGTTGTTTTTCAATTGTGTCCAACTCTTTATGACCCTATTTGGGATTTTCTTAGCAAAGATACTGGATGATTTGCTATTTCCTTCTCCAGTTCATATTACATATGAGAAAATTAAGGTAAACAGGGATAAGTGACTTGGTCAGGGTCACATAGCTAATTACTGTCTGAGGTCAGATTTGAAGTCTTGATGATGAGTTTTTCTGACTCCCAGACCATCATTCTATCCACTGCTCTCAGGACTGAGAATAATACATATTAATACATGTATGTGTGTATAATGTATGTATATATATATATGATGTATATATGTTTGTATATATACATGTAAAGGCCAAGTCACCAAAGGGGAAATTCATTAAGAGATTCTCGCAGACTTCTGAAGAGGGAGAAGGAACCCAGAAAGATCATCTGGGAAGAACTAGAATGAAAAGTGAGTAGAGTACTTTCCTCAAAGGAGAGCTGCCAAACCACTTGGAATACAATAGACTTCTTTGGCATTTTATCATAGGAATTGCTTGTTTCTTACTAATGTATGGTACTAGTAATGTTTTGGTTTATTTCTATAAGGGTTAAGGGGAAATCTTTGGTTTTATTTTCCTGGCTTTGACTAGGAGACAAGAAATCTGAGCTATAATTAAAGGCATCTGGTGGTGCAATGGATGGACACAATAGAATCGGGAAGATCTAAGTTGAAATTGGGCCTCAAATACCTACTAGTTGTGAGGTACTTGACAAGTCAATTAACCTCTGTTCATCTTAATTTCCTCAACTGTAAAATGAGAGTAATAGTTGTGAAGATCAAATGAGAAATTTTTAAATGCCATATTACCTAGCATACATAGCAAGATGTCATATAAATTATTTTTCTATGAATTTTGCCATTTTCATTAAAATAATATTTTGATAGGAGGGGTGGGGAGTAAGAAGTACAAATTCCTGGAGTGCATAGGAAACTACCTTGTGGCAAGAGACCTAAACTCAAAGACTAGGCATTGACATTTCTAGAGAAAAACTTGGGAGGGGGCAGAATCAATCTGACTGTCATTGAGGAATAAAAGCAATTCTCTCAAACCAAGGCTTTAATGAATTGACTAGGGATTGGGATGAGTATCTGAAAATAATGAGACCTACTTGTGTCAAGAGGGAGAAAATTACTATAAAAGATTTCCCTGGCATCTGAAGAGCAATGTTAAAGTGACTTTGGACAAATCATTTAATCTCTCTGAGCCTCATCTATTTAAGAGAAAGAGACACAGACAGAGACAGGCAGAGAGACAGATACAGAGATATACAGACACAGAGATAGAGAAAGAAGAGAGAAACACAAAGAGACAGACCCAGAAAGAGAGAGAAAAACAAAGACAGATGCAGAGAGAGAGAGACAGAGACAGAGTCAGAGACAGAGACAGACAGAGTCAGGGACAGAGACAGAGAAACAGACAGAGACATAGAGAGATGAAGAGAAAGAGGATGGGGGAAGGGTAGAGTTTCATAATGACCTTCAAGTTCCTTCCAAGTCTAAACTGATATACAGAAGCACTACTATTTCTCACTATGGTAATTCTTTTAATATAGGATATTTAATATATAACTGGGAAAAATCTTAGAGGTAATTTAAAGTCATTTTCTCAGTGTATCAATGAGAAAACCAAGAACCACAAGTCAAGTGAATGACCCAAGATCATATAAACTAGCAAGCAACTGAACCAATGTTCAAGCTCATTCAGAGAATGTCTAAGCTCTAAGAGATGTGGCCATGGTGCCATTTTATTTTGCATACCTTTTCAGGTCTATCTGAAATTTCTTGAACTGTTTTTTTCTTTTTTTATTCTTATTTTTTATGGGGCTGTAGTCCATTCTGATCTGTTGATTTCATTCTACATTGCCTCAGTAGAACTTTGCTTATTTTTATATATTTAATATCTATTTTTAATTTACCATAATATTTCATTACTATACTCTATTTTATTCAACTATTTTCTAAATATTGAAAATAACATTATTCCTGGCTTTTTTGCATTTTATGAATGTTTTGGGGTATACAAGTTATTTCCCTGTTTTTCTAGTGTCTCTAGGATAGATTCTTAATAATGGAATTGCTGGGTCAAATGGCATAGTCATTTTGTAACTTTGATTTAATATTTCCTTCTAAAATATTTATACATTAGTAGTCCCACAAAGAATAAATAACTCCCATTTCTCCATAGGGGTATCCTTTTTTGTCTCCACCCCAATTTCAATTTTCTACCTGTATCTTTGGGAACAGAAATTAAATCAACTCTATGATTCCTGGAAGTCATTTCAACAAATTACCCAATGGCTTCCCTCATCTGTAATTTATGAGTTTGAAACACACCCCTCCCTAGCCACCAATGTGTTATACATATTCTTTTCTCTTATTAAAATATGTGTCTTGAATGTAGGGACTTTGTTTTTTGCATTTCCAAAACTCATCACATTGCTTAGTATTTAGCAAGCAGAAATAAATGGTTTTTATTTATTCGTTCTTCCTTGACCCCTTTCTCTTACTTGCACCATATATGTAAGCTGATCTCAAATCATGTAACAACTTCTTTCTCTACATTTCTCATATATCACCTCTTTTTTCTAGTCAGTCTTTCACATGGTTTCCTGAAATAGCCTTCTAATTCAACTACTTGCCTTAAGTCTCTCCCTATTTCAATCCATTTTCCACAAAGCTATCAAATAATTTTCTTAAAATATAAATGTGAACATATCACCTCACTTCTCTTTTTTTTAATTTTAAAAATTTGTTTGTTTGGTTTCTTTCTCTTTTTTTCTCAACTAACTCTGATAGCTCCCTCTAGGATCAAACCATTATTCAATAAACATTTATTGACCACCTACGGTGTACTGGGGGCTATGCTAAGATCCAGAGATATAAAGAGAAGCAAAAGATAGTCCCTCCTCTCAAGGAATTCACAGTCTGTTGGATCAAATATTAATTCCTCAATTTGTAATTTAGAGCTCTCCAAAATCTAACTCTTCCTATCTTTCCAATCTTTTAATAAATTATTCCCTCCACAAGTTCTGCATTCCTGCCATGCTAGTCTCCTGGCCATTTCTCACATATGACTCCATGTATCCCATTGCTTTGTCTTTGCACTGGCCATTTACTTTTGTGTAGCTATTTATGTAATCCCAGTTCTTAGCATAGGACCAGTCATAATGTGAGGGCTTAAAAGACTTGTTTATTAATGTTGCGTATGTGTGATGAAAGATATGCAAAGTCATTTTTTAAGTCATTTCATTTTCCCAGAATTTTTTTTTCATTTCCCAGAGGGTTTTGTGTGTAATAATGGGTAAATAAGAAGAGTCCCTATTGCTCTGTTTCAGCTAAAGCATACCTCATGGAACATGCCTCTAAACACATGTGGTTACTCAAACTCCTTACTGGTCTCTTGGTCATCATGATGGCTGTGGGAATGGGACAAGGAAGAAGGGGGAAGGTTCTGTGCCAGAGACAATTCACCCCTGACTAGGAAAGACTTTCCACTCAGTAAAGTTAATAGGAAGAGGGAAGGGGAAGAAGGGAATAAGCACTTAAATGGCATCTATTATGTGTCAGACAACCAGGTTACCCAGTGGATGGAGCCTGGGTCTTGAACCAGAAAGACCAGAGCTCAAATCTGACCTTGAAGAAAGACATATTGACTATGTGAACCTGGGCAAGTCATTTAATCCCTACTTGCATAAAACTAGAGAAGAAAATGACAAACCACTCCAAGGGGGAAAAAACCCCAGGGACAATAGCTCTTTTCCCATGTGCTGAGGTGGTGAGGTGGTCACAATTCTTTTAAGTCTTTACTTCGGTCCTCTCATAAAGGGGATAGGTTACTTTTTCCCTCCTTGCCTAGAAGCAGTGGCAACTGTCTGCTCATACCAGCCAGTCCATGTGATCATCAAAGTGAGCCTGAGATTGGATCTCAAAGCTTTATGTTTCTTTCCCTGAGCACAGGTGACCAAATGATGCTTTTTAAATGAACATTGCCAGCCTTGATCTAGAGTCATTGAGAAGCCCAGGTGTTTGGTATTAGAAAGTGCTTCCCTAAGGCACTTTAAGGTTAGTGTTAGAAAGGAATTGTGCATTTAGGCTTAGGTTTAGGATTACTTAGGGTGGTAGCACTTCTTGGAGAAGGAGATGCCATCACCAGGGGCTGAGTCAAGTCTTGTCCTGGTTTGCCAAATGACATGGGGCAATTGCTCAAATAGGACAGAGCTTAAGTGAAAGTGAAATAACAAATCATCATTCCCACAAAAAAAGGGTTTATGTTTTAAGTCTTAACCTCCTGGAAGAAAATATTAGGATAACACCATCCATATCCAGATGAAGAAAAGAACAGAACAAAACAAACAACAAAAAGATTACAGAATCTAAATGGGCATCATGTTCACTTTTTAAAAATTTCTCTTGTGCTTTTCCTTCCTATCCCATGATTTCTTTTCTTTTCCCTTAGTCCTAATTCCTCATACACAAAATGACTAATATGTAAACATATTAAACACAAATGTATATGTACAATGTTCACTAGACTGCTGCTGAGGAGAGGGGATTGGGAAGGAGGGAGCAGAATAAAATTGTGTAACAAATATTCATGGGAATTAATGCTGAAAAACTTTCATAACATGTAATTGGAAAAATAAAATATCAGTAAAAAAGAAAAAATTCCTCTTGGTTTTTTAAATCCTTTTATTTCTTATTTAATATCTTTATCTGATATCACATTTGGGGAGCTTCTAACTTAAAAGGTAGTTCACCCTAAATGTTAAAACTGTGGGTCCTCTCTACTGAACAAGAAAACTATAGTGACAACCTTGTTTCAGAAAGATAAAACTAAACCTGTTGGCTTAATTCTTTAAAATTTGAGGAGCTCCTCCATTTCTGCTTTATTTCATCTCATCTGGATTTAGGACTGAAGCTTTTTCTTAGTATTTCCCTGAATTGATCTTTAATATAAAGGGGACCTAATAATATCACTACAAAATAAAGCCCCTGCCTATACCTGATAAGATCTCTTTATAATTATGTTATGATATAATACAAAAAAATCATATCTTAGTATATTGAGCACTGACCCTGGAGTCAAGAGGAGCTGAGTTCAAATGTGATACTTCATAATGAACTAGTTGTGTGACCTTGTCAAATCACTTAAACCCGTAGTCTTTCAAAAACAAAACAAAACGAAAATCATGTCTTAAGGCTATTGCATGCCCTTGTATATTGCCTACTTAGTAGCCAATGCCTTCTGGACTGAACCATTTCCATCAGGTAAGGTATGAGTATTTCTGATTTGGTCTGACATATATTGCCATCCAGTACTCACATGAATGCTACTTATTCTACTGTCTTCCATGTTAAGCTAATCATCATGTTTCAAGTAGGGCAGCCTACAACCCTATGCCATCCCATCATCTATTTTATTGGAAAAAAATAAAAGTAAAAGTAAAATCCCATAGGCTTGTATGAAAAACAAGTGTCATCATTATTTATTATTAAAATATTATTTATTATGTTACAATTTTAAAATTTTTAATTGATATTTATTAATTATTTTGATTGTTTAAATTCTGTTTAGAATACTATTTTATTTCCAACCAATAAAAAGAGATATATTGCAATGATTACATTGAAATTCAACAAGAAGCCTAATTGCTAAGGATATCAACCATTCAACTATGCTCATTACACTTATTAAATGTGGACTTTCACAAGAGTTTTCTTTCAATCAAATCTTCAAATAACTAGAAGATTCAGTTAACAAAAACATTCTGCTCAGATTTTGTGGGTATGCCTGAGTTCTCCTAAATGTGCTTCAGAAAAACCTTCTTGCTAAGTTGGAACATCAAGAAAGTAATACAAATCTGCTTCAGATCTTATGTGAATGCCTCACAAGTGTATATAACTGAAGTCTCTTCCCAGCAAGGAAATGTTCACATCTTTTCAAGGTCACTCCCCAGCACCCTTATAGGAACAGAATATTTTCAATCTGCGCCTACACACAATTGGATCAATAAAGAACTGAAAAAAAAATATTCTCTGCCTTGAGGGATGAACTGTCTTAACTGGCAAATGAATGAAGGCAAGTTCTTCTGCCTTCTGTTGTCTAACTGGCCCTAGACTAGGCTTCATATTCATAGGACAGAGCATCTAGCAATGTTTCCTGCTGCTGTCTCCCTCTCCTCACCTCAAGAGCAACCTCTTGACCAGTTATCCCAGGCTAAGTTAATACCTTCTGTTTTCAAACTCTGCTGTGGGGATGAACCATTTTGACTGATGAGAGAATGAATACATTTAACCCATTATATGCACCTGACTTCAAACCAGATTTCACATCCATTCACCTCAAATATCTCACCATCTGACCTGCTGTAGTGGACAGGGTGCCAATTTCTTTCTCCACCTCACCTACCACTTCTGGCTCTGAGAATAGTAATGAAAATAATGCTACCATTCCTCTCCATTCCTCTGACCTCCCTCCTCCATCCTGCCTCAAGAAATATACCTTCCTCAGTCAAAACATCCCTTTTCTTTAAATTATGCAAAGTGCTTTGTAAATATTCTCTCATTTGAATCTCACAACATCCCTTTCAGGTTAGTATTATCATTATTCTCATTTACAGATGAGGAAATTAAGGCTGATAGAGCTTGGGCACATTTGAATTCAAACCTCCTGTCTCTAAATCCAACAGTCTAGCCACTGAACCACCCAGCTGCCTCTATGTCACTTCCCTTTAGAATGATAGGGAAGCAACTAATACATTTTTGTCTAGGGAAGCAACTAATACATTTTTGTCTAGGTATCCATGGCTACCAGAACAGTGCATCCCACATGGTAGTCACTTAATACAGACTTTTTCATTCATTTAAATGAGTCATACTTCAAAGAGTTGAGCCAAAAAGTTCATCACCATCATCACTATTATATCATCATCATCATCATCATCACTGCATTTTACAATATACTTTCCTCACAATCTCCTTGTTATATAGGTTATGTCTATTATGTGGATGAGGAAATGTAGTCTCAAAAGGCTTAACACACAACTCATATTTCACATCCAATTTAACAATCTAAAGTTTTTACTTCATGCTCACCTGGAACCACTATGATTCTGTTTTAAGGTTATTTAGCCTTACCAACAGACATAGTCTCATCAGATCCCCTGATTAGTGTCAAGTTGAAAATCATGAAATTAATGATGATGCCATCATTGAGCAGTTTTTCTTATATGAATTAAGAGCATTATAGGATGTTTTTGCAAAGTGTTCCAAGGTTCTGGGTATGTGGATCCATGATTAAATTGGGCATGTCTCCAAAATATCATTGCCGATTTCTCTCCCTCACCTTCTCTTTTCTGTGCTTTGCCCAAAGTTCTACAAAACTAAGCTGATGGGGTTTTTTGATCACTAATATTTTTTTGCCAAATTCTTTGGTTATCAGGAAGAGAGATAGATCAGTGCAGAAAGGACCCTCCAAGATGTCCTATCCTAACACCCTCATTCACAGATGATAAGGATTAAATAAAAGTAAAATGAATATATGGAGCTAAGGATAGGGAGCACTTAATAAAAAATATGGCACCTACAATGGAGATTTAGCAGAGAATGCAATTTAAAAAAAGATCCAACGCAGATTTCATCTCCAAATAAAGTCATTATGTTCTCAAACTTTCCTAGAGCACTTTTCTAAACCTTCTTTGTTTCTATTATATTTTGTGTCATTTTACATCATAGCATTTCTGGAGCCAGGCACTTGGTAAAATGTATGTTGAATTTGCTGTGTTGAATTAAACATAAAATGAGCAATCTTGAAAACATCTTGATTTGCATTTGAAATGCATTCTGAAATACAAAGAAAGTCGTAAATATACAGAACCCTTGGAGGCTCTATTTCTGTGACTGTCTAATTGAGACTTCCCTGGACCTGAGTTTCTTAATCTGTAAAGAAATGATATTGGAATAAATCTCCAAGATCCTTTCCTGATCCAGTATTATTTGACTCAAAGACAATGGCACAATGCAGATTGTAAGCATCCATATATCCAAAAGATACAAAATACTCATCTAACACAGGACAATTGCATAAGCATTTAATAAAATCTTGGGTGATAATACTAAAACTAATGGGGGGGTGGAATTGATAATCAAGAGGAAATTTAGACCTTAAATCACTTTTTTAAAAAGACTGCCTGACCAGTTGGATGATCCAAGAGAGTTTGGATAGGGTGAAAGACTGGGAGGTCAGGGGATAAGGGACATTGCATCTTCTTTGAGAGCAAGAAAATGTAGTCTAAACCACCTAAAACTAACAACTGGAGTAAGGTCCCATTTTAGTCACCGATCCCTCAAACTAGACTAGATATTCTGAGACCTTCCAAAACTTCTAGGAAAATATTTTCCCCTGAGCAATTTTGTTAACACAATCCATTGTATACAAATATGTGTCAAAGAAAAACAACTCTTAATTATGCATTGAAGTAGCTTTACCTCCTTTCTTAGATTTTATATGTTCAGGAACCAACCAAATAATAACTCTTTAATAAGCAGTTATGAAAAGAGCATTAAGTGTCTCTCTGAGTCCCTTAGCTATGTCACTCTAGTACATGTCTCTGGACTCCAGTTTCTTCATCTATGAAACATGAATAATAGCACTTACACAATGTGCCTAACAGGGCTATTTTAAGTAAAATGCTTGTTTGGGAGATCGAGGTCCATTGCCTAACAAAACCAATCATTTCTCAAGCAGAAGTTTCCCTGTCATTGCAGGGAGCCAATTTGATCTTCTCCCACCCCTCCCCAACCAGTGCTAGAGATTGTTAAAATTAGCCCATTGTGTAAACAAGGATCACTGGAGACCAAGAACCTTGGGAAGTTCCTTGGCTCATGAGCTGAATTAGATTCTGATCGATTCTTCTCTTGGTTTTATGCGGACAGGACCAGCTCTTCCTTTTCCTCACAAGTCGACCATTTCCTCACCCACAAGCACCACAGGCACCTCTGAGGTCTCTTTACAAAATATGATTCCCTTTAAATATTGCTCCAGTATCCAAAACCACTTAATTCTGAATAATAGCATTTTGTGAATTTCCACTGGGTTTTTCTCCCAGGAGTTACAAATACTTTTCACTCATGAGATGATGTTGTCCTAGCCTTTCTGAAGAAATCTCCTCTAATTCTTTCTACCAGGTCGACCATTATTTTAGTCATCCAAGATGGATTGGCATTAAATTTAAGCTTAAGTCTGTGGGAAAACTATTCTTTTTCTTTAATAATATTTTTCATAATCCCTAAATAACAATAACTAGAAAGCACTTGTTCATGTTTTGCTTGCATCCTAGAACTTGCTGGTAATTAAACAGTTAATAGTTGTTTCTCAAAAAAAATGTAAGTAGGCTATAGCTTTAAGTTTAATTGACGTCATTAATGTTTTCTCCATCAGTTTAAATCTAGATAAATAACAGCAATACATTGAATCCTGATTAGTAGTATTTGCACATTTCAAAGGTGCAAATGTTCATTATGAAAATTTTACAGTCAGTAAAAGCAAGCTCCATTATACCTATATCCCTTTTGCTGCCATGAAGCACATTTCCTATTTCTCTGTCATCAGAAAAGGGTCATTTAAATAGACGTTCCTTGGCTCAAAGATACCCCTTGAATTACTAGAATGTGACTCAGTGAATAAATCTTGTATAGATATGGCCATTGACATGTTGCCTCCCCCATTAGAATGTGAATGCCATAGAAAAAAAAGCACTCTTTTACTGGATAAAGCAACAGTGTCCAAGGAACTTTGCTGAATTCCTGGCTCTGATGCCGACACTCATAACCTTATGAAAGCAACTAAATATTACTGTACCTCAGGTGCATATTTTTAAAATGGGAATCCAAGAGTCACATATCCTCAGAGTCATCTGGTTCAATGCTAATCTGAATAAGATTATACTCTACAATGTACACAATTTGTGCTTAAAGGTCTCCAGTGAGAATCTCACTACAGAAAAACACTGTACACTCACATGGGGGTGATGATCAACCTTGATGAATTCACTCATTCCATCAGTGCAACAATCAGGGACAATTTGGGGCTGTCTGCAATGGAGAATACCATCTGTATCCAGAGAAAGAACTGTGGAGTTCGAACAAAGACCAAGAACTATTAACTTTAATTTAGAAAAAAAATACCTGATATCTTATTGTCTGATCTTGTTATCTCTTATACTTTATGTTTCTTCCTTAAGGATATGATTTCTCTCTCATGACATTCAATTTGGGTCGATGTATACCATGGAAACAATGTAAAGACTGGCAAATTGCATTCTGTGGGGGGTGGGGGAGGGAAGTAAGATTAGGGGGAAAATTGTAAAAAAAAAATAAATAAAATCTTTATATAAAAAAAGAAAAGTATCTCACCACAACTTTGAGACAAACTATTTTGGTATACATCTAAGTAAAATAAAAGACTTTTTCTCAAACCTAGATCTTCTCTACAACCTACACACTTTGTTTTTCTCTAGTGTACCAATCTACTGTCAAACCTGTCAAAAAAGGAAACAAGACTGAACTAGCATGACCTCTTATGCTGGCTCTTTTTTGTTCACTGCTTCCTTTTCTAGGTGTTTGCAACAATCCTTTAATAATATATTCCCATTATATTGACTGCCTCACACAGCTGTTTCAAATATTACATGAGAAAATATATGTGAGCATTTTGCAAAAATATACATGCTTTATAATATTAATGATTAATATTATTATCCTTGTTTTACAGAGAAGGAAATTGAGGTTAAAAAATAAATTAGAGACCTGTCCCAATGCATCAGTAAGGAATGGGACATGAAAGCCTGGACTCCCAAATTAGGTCCTGCCCCCACTGTTCTTCAATTGCACAGAAATATCCTGGTCTGTCTGACTCCAACACAATAAAAATAAATAATTTTGTGGAAATATCTATATACTGTTATGCAAGGCCTCTTATTCATATTTTACAGATATATAAATGATTTGCCCAAGTTCATACAACAATTAAATTCATGTTGTTGATTAGTCTTGCCCAACTCTTCCAGACCCCATTTGGGGTTTTCTTGACAAAGACATTGTAGTCTGCCATTTCCTTCTAAAGCTCATTTTGTTGTTGTCGTCGTTGTTGTTGTTGAGTCATTTCAGGTATGTCTCACTCTCTATGACCTCATTTGAGGATTCCTTGGAAAAGATTCTGGAATGGAGGGTCATAAAATCAGTAAATATCTGAAGCAGAATTTGAACTTTTAGTTCTCCTGACTCCAGGGCCAGTGCTCTAACCATTGTACCTCCTAGTTGCCCTCCTCTCCCCCAGTTAAAGAAACAGAGGCAAACAGGGTTAAATGTCTTGCCCAGGGTCACATAATTAATAAGCATCTGGGACTGGATCTGAACAGATCCTCTTGACTCCAGGTCATTGCTGCAACACCTAGCTATAACATTACCTTCTCCTGCACCTGACTCCCAACATGCAATGCATAGGAAGTGGGCATTTCTCAACTAAGGATTGGTTCAATCACAAAAGGTCAGAGAAATTGGGCAAGTTACTGCATTTATTTACCACCTCTATCTCATGAAACACTGAGACTCATTACAGTCAAGAAGCCCCTTCAAGCCCCTAACAAGAGGGGAAGGTTGTGGTGAGGTGCAGGAGAAAGTCATGGTGGTAAAAATAATGTGATCCAAAGAACCTCAGTTTATATCCTGATTGTTTTTTACTTATGACCCATGTGCCCTTGGGCAAATCCCTTCACTTTTTTTCAGTTCATTTCCTCATCTCTAAAATAAGCAAGCAGATTGCTCAGAATCCTCTTGGTTTTAAATCCTGTGCTGTAATTTCTAGACATCTTTATCCAAGAATTTGGTGGAAAATATTGGGCGAGAGGAGGGATAGAGGGAGAATGGAAAAGTGAATGACAGTGAACTGAGTCCCTGAGAGCCAAAGAAACAGCTTCTCTAACCTGAGCAGGCAGAGATCTGAGTCACCTTCCTTGAGAGGAATGATGGCACCCTGCCAGCCACTATTCTCTGCCTCCTACCCATCCTAACTCATCTTCCTTCTATGAGCAAGATTTAGCTAGAAGCAGTCTGCTCCCATCCTTTAGTCATCCCCTCTGTTACCACCCCCTTAAGTGACTTTCCTCAACCATGGCCACTGGCAGGAGAGTAAAACATCATAGTATAGGATCACAGTATTAAAACTCAAAGAGTTCTTAAATGTCATCTAAGCCAATGCCTTCATTTTGCAGATGAGAAAGCTGAGGAAAAGAGAATTTAAGTGTCTTACCCTAGATCACATAACTAAGTGTAAAATTTGGGATTTGAATTCATATCCTTTTAATCCAATAGCCTTTTTACTGTATAATGCTGATTCCCTTACCATTTTCATCTTTGTATCTATGTGCTCTGCACATCATAGAAACAATAAATGTTTGGGATTGACTTGACTTGAATTGAATTTCAAAAATAATCTAATCTCCAAAGCAGAGATCATTGTTGCCTAGAATTCAGAATAGAATAAATGGGGGACTTCTGATTGATGTCAAGATGATGGACTAACCAGGAATCGGACTGCCTAACACTCACACACTTACTTCCAACAAAACCCTGAAGTTCACACTGTTCTATATATCAATCCAGAAAATCAATAATATAGTATCTTCTTCTGTCCCAGATGTGAACAACAATCAAACAGAAGCCCCTATATAATAGGAAAGGGAGTTTTATTAACATATTAAGTTTCACTGACAAGCTATGAAACACAGATGACCTTCAAGGTTTGGTATCTGGAGTCATCAAGAATAGTCAGTTTCCCTAAGAAATTCCCAGGTAGTCAGAAAGCCCCATGACAGACACCTTTGAAATCCCTAAGACCAGTAACAATGATTGTAATATCAACCACCTAAAAGCCTCACAGCTCAGGTCATAGGGTTCTGAGATCCCTAACATTGTACTGAGATTCTAGAGGGACCCTGAAGATACATTGGTCTGCAACTCAAAGATTTAGTGGGGTCTAACCCTAGGAGATAATCAAAAACCACTCACCAGCATCTAAATTATTGAAAAATCTAGTAAGTCCTCCCAAAAGAAGAGATTAACTCTAACAAATTCAGTTTGTGATTCAAAGAAAAGAAATAACTTTTCAACAAAGACTACATAAATACCTAGAAGAAATGGAGCAAAAGATTAAAAACTGAAATAAAAATTCTTGAGTAAAGAAATGGATGGAGAAATAAATAACTTAGAAGAGAAAGTGGTAAGTTTTACCACTGGAATGGTATCCATGGAAATGGAATGGAATGGAATCCCTGGAAATTAGAATAGACCAAAGAGAAATCAATGATTCCACATGATAGCAATGAATAGAAGGGAAAAAAATCTAAAAACTAAAAAGGGGGAAAAGGAAAAAATTACATCATGTAAAACAGTTGACCTAGAAAACAGATCAAGGAAAAGTTAACTTCAGAATCATTGGACTTACTGAAAACCAGAATAAAAAAAAGAATGAAATTAATGGACAATATAAAGAAATTGAATGAATTCGTGAATTATTTCTTGAAATTACAAAAAGGAAAATCCCAGGAATTCCATAATTAAAATTCATGGCTCCATCATCAAAGCAAAAAGCACTGTAAGCATCCAGGGGAAAAAAAAGGCAATTCAGGTACTAAAGAACCACTGTAAGAATCATACAAGATCTGGTATCTACTACTAAAAACAAAATAGATTTTGGAATACAATATTACAAAAAAGTAAAAGATATAGAATTATCACCATGAATAACTTATCCTACAAAGCTGCACATAATCCAAAAGAGAGGGGAAATGGATCTTCAATGGAATAAAGGACTTCTAAACATTTCTGAAGAAAACTGAATGAACTGAATAGGAACTTGAAAATGCTAACAGAGGAGTCAAGAGAAACCTAAAAAGATAAATTTATTTGAATAATTATAAGGCACTATATGATCATGTAATATTAACATTCTGAGATGGGGAAGAAGAAAAACACATATCCCTTCAGAACCTTAGAGTCTTTAAAGGGCATTGAGGAAATTAATAAGAAAAACCAAGGACTGAGAATAATTCATTCCCTCCTAAGAGATTGAAGAGGGGAAAGAGAAGGGGGAAAAATAAAAGAAGGAATCCATTAGTATAGAAAGGAGAAAGAATGGATGAAACCTACTATATCATAACTTAGAAGAGTATACATATGAAGGAAGGGGTGGTGGGAGTAGGTATCAGATGAACTATACTCTTTTCTGAAATAGACAAAAAATACATCAAACCCAATAGGAAAAAAAATCAGTAATGAGAGGGACCTAAAAACAGGGAGGACAATACTGAGAGGGTGTAGTTGCAAGGAAAACAAATTCTTGACCCTGAAGGGTGAAATGAGAAGGATAAAAAGAAAAGAACTAGAATCTAAAGGAAAGCTTTAGCTTATCTCTTTGACAACTGGGGAAGAGCAGAACAAATTAGGGCATATGAATGTAATAGAATATTATTTCTCAGTTATACAATTACAATTGCCTATTAATGACAGTAGTCTCCCTCCCTCCTGTTTCTGCTCAATTCTATTTTGCACATGGCCGTGGGATTAATTTAAAATATTTATATCCATGTTTGAATTTATATTCTAGTTTAACCACGACAATTCATTGTTTGAAAACATCAGTGGTTCCCTAATGTTTTTAGGATTACATCCACACTTTTTTTAAGCCTTTCACAACTTGACTGACCTATCTTTGCCATCTTGTCTCCCACTTTTCTCCTACATTAACCCTCCACTCTAGTAAAATTACCCTCTGCTACTATCACTTATCTTTGGATTTTCTAATACTTAACACAGAATTTTTTAACAAAGAGTAGAAGCTTAATAAAGATTTGTTAAATTGGAATAATTTCTCACCCATACAGTTTTGCTGATTCAGATCAATTCCCCTCACCTTGAAAAATTATCCTTTCTCTTCTTTGCCCTTGCATATCCTAGTCATCTTTTAAATTCATCTTAACCATCCTGGACTCCTTCTCAGTGACTTATTATCAGCATCATTCTGAACCATAACTAGCAATTTTAGCTAGCACTGGCTAAGTGCTAAATAAGGCTATTTAAAGGATGCCTACTGTGGTTATGGACAGAGACCCTAGAACATTTGAGGCTACTACTCAGGAGGTAGCCCCTGGAGTTAGAGTTGAAGTAGGGAAGATAGGAAAACAGGGGAAACCTACACAGGAGCATACCTGGTAGACAGAGCAACAGATATAGGGCTTGGAAATATCACCTGTTAGTTTTCTATTTTAACCAATTTTTCTTGGTAACTCAGTAGGAAACTCAGGGTTTTTACTCTGCAGTTTTGTAAGAGCTTGTCATCTCCTCTAAATCTTGGGAGCTAAGCACAGCTTACTCTACCCTAGTTAAGACACAATTTAGATAGCATTCCTATTGTCTGTGACAGTAGGAAATACCACAATAACCCCTTGCTTCCCAGAGGTCACCAACTCTCAGGAACTTGGATGTTCTTACCTGGAGCTGCATGCATTAGAGAAGGGATGCAAGCATTATTTACTTGACAAAGTCAACCAATGATTTACCCACCAATTTTCTCAAATGTGCACTTGTGCACCTGGGACTTGGAAGTTTACATTTGCTTGTTGTTGACAAGATAACTGGGCATTAGGGTGGTAGTCTTAATTAAACAATTGCAGTGTAGAATGAAAGCCATGAATCTCCCCACCTGCTTTTGGGTGGAGTGACTTTTTCTAAAACCATCCCTTAGGAAATGATAATGGAACTGAATGGTTGTAGGAAGAAATAGGAATGTATTCCCTGAGAAACATGGCAAGCTCCAGAGTGGATTTCAGATGCTAGACTCAACGTTTTCTGATTTCCTTCAATAGCTCCCCATCACTCCCAAGATAAAAATCAAATTGCCTAACCTGGCATTTTAAATTATAAAATTAATGGCTAATATGTAGAGAGTGTTTTAAGGTTTACAAAATGCTTTATGCATACACCATCTCATTTGAAACTCACAACATTGTGAAAAGGACACTATTGTCTCTGCTTCACCAGAAGTCTGAGAGAGATCAAGTGACTTGCCTGGAATCATACAACTAATAAGTATCTGGGTAGGAATTCAACTCAGTTCTTTCTAACTTCAAGTACAATGCTCCTGCAATTATACCACTCAGCATTCAAGGATGACTTTCACGCAATTTTGATCTTCCTTTTCAACTTTATCTCTCACCGTTCCCCTATACTCCCCAGTGGAACTGAACTATTCACTGGGCTTAGAGTTTATCCTTTATTTATACATCCATTTTTTTGGTTTATTGGTTCAATTATTTCAGTTGTGTCTGATTCTCTATGACCCAATTTGAGGTTTTCTTGGCAAGATAACAGAGTGGTTTGCCATCTCCTTGTCCAACTCATTTTTCAGATGAGGAAACTGAAGCAAACATGGTTGCTGAGGATCACACAGTAAGTATCTGAGGCCAAATGTATGAGTCTTTCTGATTCTAAGCCTAATCTTCTATCACCTGCAGTACCTAGCTGCTTTCATATGTCATACTTGGATCTCCTTTTTTTGGAATCTTGCTTATCCTTCAACATCCAGCTCTTCCCTCCTCTTCTGAAGTTCTCTTCTTCATTATCATTCTTTTGACACATATCATCTATCCCCTCATATTGTTATCTTTTCATATCTGTATCATAACTCTGAACTTAGACTCTACTTTCTGAGAATAGAGTGAATTTTAGTCATCTTTGTATCTGCCCCCCTCCATACCATGTTCTATTCAGAGGAGTAATATATTAATATCTTGTAGTATCATCATAAATATAGATATATATTTTGTCTATATCTATAAATGTTTATGTATATGCACATATGCATATATACAAAACCATGTGTTCATATATGTGTAGATAGACATTTTTGAAACCATAGAATGATATATAGATAAATATATTTGTATATCTCTATATCTCTTTAAGGTTTACAAAAAAACCTTTTCCACATCATATGATACCTGAAATATAAAATGTGTAATGCCATTTTTTTATCTCCTACATGAATAGAGATTGGACTCCCTTAACAATATAAGTCCTCATGTTTTTGAGTTCTAGTTGTTGAAAGAGGCCTAGGGCACCAAAAGAAATTTTTGTTCAGGATCACAAAGCCTCTGTATGTCAAATGCAAGAACTCTATAACGGCCAACCTGACTATCTCTTATAAGGAGAGTAAAGAAATAACAATGATTATTAATATTATTAATTTTATCATAGTTGTATTTTCATCTTTTTTAATGGAGTTCATGTAGAAACAGTGCAAAGGCAAGTTTTTTTTCTTACTGTTATTTTGTAAATTCTATTCTGTAGACTACTGAACCAATAGCTAAAAAGGTTGCCTTTCATAATTTAAAAAAAATAATATTTCTATGTAAGTTCATCTTCTGTAACTACAACAAAAATTATCATAATAATATTTATATAGGACTATGTGCCAGACACTAATGTGCAAATTGCTTTATAATTATTCTCATTTGATCCTCCCAACAATCCAAATAATAGGTGCTAATATTATTCCCATTTTACAGTTGAAGAAACTGAGGCAAACAGAAGTTAAGTGATTTGCCCAAGGATACATAGCTAATAAGTACATGAGGCCAGATTTGAATTCAGGTCATCCTGACTCTAGGTCTAGCACTCAACTCATTAGCTAGCTAGATACATTGAAGATATCTTTGGGACTATTCTAGGAGTAGGTAGGATGAGAGAACATTCTATTCCCACAGGGTTTGGGGTTTTTTGATTTTTTTCACTTTATTATTATTGTTGTGGTTGCTGCTACTGTTGCTGATACTATTGTTATCTCATTCCCATCTTTTTCAACATAAAGAATTTTAGACAAGTCATGAAGCTACTATTATTCTTTCATATTTAATGTTCTAGGGACTACTGCATGGGTAGATATAAGAATTGCTATTTGTAGATGAATGAGAGTATTAGGAAGTAAGTGCATCCTCTGTAGGCTGTTTGAAAGCATCCTTGGTATAATTCCAGTAACAGACAGAGATAGCAGACATACTTCCCATATGGTTTTGATCTTCTCATCCAGGTCTTTTTTATTTTGAAAGCTCTTTGTTCCAGGTAGCTTGAAGATTACAAGTATTTTGTGTGCCTACATCTATTAAAATTTTCTTTAGCCTTTAAAGATCAATGCTATATCTGGGTGTTTGGGAGGCAATAATTCCAATTTAAATATGGTTTATTGGTTAATTGCTCCAGAATAATTTAACATTTATATCTGTAGTATATTGAACATGTCAGTCAGTAAAGATAATGCACTTCTGATATAAAGGCAAAATAATGACATTTAGCATTGTTTAGTAACTTTGGTTTTCCAAAGCATTTTACAAATATTATCTCATTTTATACTCATGACAGTTCTGAGGTAGGTGCTATTATTAGATGATTTCAAATCTGACTTCAGACACTTAAAAGCTATGTGCCCTTGACCAAGTCACTTAATCCTGATTGCTGTGCATTCAGGACCAGCTCAGTCATGCTGATTCATATCTGGCCACTGGACCCAGATGACTCTAGAAGAGAAAATGAGGCTGGTGACTTAGCACAGCCCCCTCACTCAAATGGAAATCACTTGCTTGCCATGGCATCACCTCCTAGATGTCATGGTCTTCTTAGAGAATGAAGGCTAAACATCATCATCTCCATCCCCATTTTTATAAATGAAGAAACTGAGACTCAGAAAGGAGAGGTGAACAGGTTCACAGTACATTCTTGAGGCTGGACTTGAACTTATAGCTTTCTGACTCCCACTTAGGTACTCTATTCACTGTACCACCTAGTTGCCTACAGCTAGGTATGGTGTAATTTCTTTCTATTCTTTGCATAATCTACATTGATCACTAAGTCCTTAGCCTCCTAAACACTAAGTTAGAGTTTTCTCCAGTGTTTGGGAGGCTTGGAAGGAAGGTGTGGGGGAGAAGTATTAGATTGCCTACCAAACTGAAAGTCTTTACAGCCATTGTGCTGACTTCACTTGCCATATGCCTGTGAAACCTGGACAGTCTACCAGAGCCAAGCCAATGGAAATGGTGCTTTTATTTGAATTGTATTAGGAAGATTTGAAGATCACCTAGCAGGATAAGATACCAGACCCTGAAGTACTTTCTAGAGCTAAACTGCCAAGCATTCAAATTCTACTAGAAAGAGAGTGCAACTCTGATGAACTGGCCACATTGTTCAAATGCCAAATATTTGTTTATTAAGACTATTTTACAGAAAACTCATAAGACAAGCACTCATGCAGACATTACAAGAAGCAATACAAGGACACTTTCAAGGTCTCACTGAAGAACTTTGGAATTGATTGTGAGACATGGGAGCCACTAGCACAGGACTGTCCAGCATGACATGCTCAATGAACAAGGATGCTTTTATAGGATCAAAGCAAAATTGCAATAGCTCAAAAGAAATATGAGATATGCAAATTTAGGAACATCTCCACTCCAAGTGTTTATATGGACTATTTGTACACATGGTATAGCCTTCTGAGCTCATATGGGTCTGAACAGTCACAGATAGATATACTATACCTTGACCCCAACTTAGTGACATCATTTTGCTCCTCTTCAAGCATAACAACCAAGACTTTAAGAATAGCCCCTTTATAATTTCTGGTAGCAATGGACTGATACTGAATTTTCATAATAAATCCCTCTGTTTCCATAAATAAATCTGCCCAATTCAGCCATAGGGACATCTTCTTTACTGAAATATTGCTGACTGTATTCATCCAGATGTTGGCCAAAGGAAATCTTTTCATTCCATTCCCATATATTAACTATTTCAAAGGTTCCTACCAGAGATAAATCACTTTGGTTGTCTAAGACATATCCATTTGCATGTACCTTATCAGCCTTGATACATGAACTAATATGTTTGTTAAAAGGTACTATGTTTAGTTGTTTATCATGTGCCCTAAGATATTCTCAATTCTCTTCCTTATTTTGGGCATAGAAGTATAACTTCATAAATGCCTAAGACATCTGTATTTTGTACCTTTTGTGTTGTCATAATTATTATTGTTTTCTTCGTCATTATTAATAATAAAACAATTAAAAACAACAAAAACATAGTAGTGGGACCATATTGCTACATTTGCCCTCTATATTTCAGAGAACTGTGCTAAGGAAAGCATCCGTAAAAACTTTAAAATATAATTTAAATTTATTATCATCATCATCATTATCATAATAAATTTATTGGTGACCTATATCACCTCCCAGGAGAGTCAGCTAGGCTCAGAGTTGGCAGGATCTGCCTCAAACTGTACTTTAGTCAATTTATAACTTTTGTATTTAAGAAATACAAATGTTATATCTTGAATAAAGATCTATGAATTCTGGCTCCAATTGTTCTTATCTACTTTATCTCATATTCCCCCTCTCCTTTCCTCCTGAATTCCAATAAAACTGATCTATTCTCCATCCCTTATAAATATATTTCACTCTCCTGTGTGCCAGTGTGTCCCATGTCTAACAATTAATTCCAAAGTTCTTCAGAGAGACCTTGAGAGTATACTTCTGTTGTTTCTTGTGACCTCTGTGTGAGTGCTTCCTGTGGGTGAATTCTCCATAAAATAGTCTTTTAAACAAATATATGTTTGCTATTTGAAAAAAGTAGCCAGTCCATTGAATAAATTATTTGACCTCTCAATGCTCCCAGTCTACTGTCTAAGAATACATAAATCTTACAAATAAATCTTACAAATGCTTCTGCTTTGGTAGAAGAAATTTCCTCACTGGAAACTCCCTTTGCCAATGAAACAATTGGTCTGGTCATCCCACCCTGTTCTTCTGAATCATCTCTTATATGGTCTGAGGTAATTCTTTTCATAACAACACAATTTCAACCCATTGTCATAATGTTCCTCATTTCTCACTTTTCTCAGTGATGAACTAAATAAAAAGTTATCTGTTAGTTGACTTTTAGGAGCATAATAAAATTAATTTCACTTCTAATGTATGGTGTTAAAAAAGTTATTCTTCAAGGCTCAATACTTGAAACTATTCAAAGGGGAAAAATGATCATTTACATCATCATAAACAAAGTTTGAAGCATCTAGATTAGGTATGACTCTTTGACTTCAAACTTTTGGCTTTTCAGAGGCTTCAATGTCTATATTGCAACATAAAATAATTCTCCTTATAATACAATCTTATAAAATAGTCAAATATTTTTTTGGGTTAATGGAAACCTAAAACATAACCTCAGAATTATATTACTGTAAATATCCATGGGAGAGAGTATGAAAGCAGAAAAATGAAAATGGGTATATTTGGAAAGGAAGATCTATGAGGAAAAAAGTCAAAGACATTTGTCCTTTTAAACTAGAAGAGAAGGTTATGTCAGCCCTTACTAAATATTTCTCAAATCTCTCAAAACTTTTGTGTTTAAGAAATACAAATGCTATATAAAGCTCCATAGATTATGGTTCTAACCTCTCTTTCCTGCTTTATCTCAGATACCTCTCTATTTTTCTCCTGAATTCCTATCAAAATGAACTACTCATATATAGACATCTTGTATTCTCCTGTCTCCCCGTCTTTGATTTTGTCATTCCCAAAACTTTTGGTGGCCTTTCCCATTGTTTCTGCTTTGCTTCAACCTTACAAGAATTCAAGACACAACTCAAACATAACTTCCACAATAAAGCCTTTCCTTATCTAATCCATCTGAGTCATCTGATATCAAAATATACATTCTGACAATTTGAAGGTTCTAGTCACATTATTTATATGTTTTTTCTGCCTTTTCATCTTCCATGACAGATATTAGAACAAAAGTTGAAATGATCATATTGATGATCCCATTTTGAACCCTGCAAGACAAGGTGACTGCACCCCATGTAATTATTCTTATTGCCTTTAGGCACACATTGAAACTAATCCCACTGACCCCTTTGTGTTTCTAAGGAGTTAATTTTCCTTATAGCTGCAAGTTTTTGTCTTCTGCTTTTATTTGTCATGGAAATGTCAATATTGATATAATGTAACTTTAAGATACATAGATTTTAGCAAATATTTCACAAAATATTTCATTTTATTTTTTTTGTGAAGAAGATAAAGAGATGTAGACTTCCCAACTATGGATTGAAACTGATTGAATGAGCTCAAAGAATAGCTTTTAACAATATGGTTAAAAGAGAGAGAGAGCTTTCCAGAGGAGTACATCAGTAACTCCTTTACTTCTTAAGATTTTTTAATAATGGTTCAGAAAAGAGCATGGATAATGTACTTCTCAAAAATTCTTATAACTAACACAGTGGATGACTGAGTAAGGAAGTCAAAGAAACTGGCTAGATTAGAACAGGTTCTCAAAGTGTAGATGAGGGACCCCCTGAGAGTTCCCAAGACATTGTCAAAGGGTCAATGAAGTCAAAACTATTTTCATAATAATACTTTTCATAATACTTACAATTGTAATAATTTTAATGTTAATCATAATATATATATAAATATATAAATTTCAAATAAAATAAATAATAATAGATATAACCTAGAAAAATAAAAGCTCTTTGTGGGAGAATTCAATAATTTGTGAGAGGGTGTCCTCAGAGAACCACTAGGAAGAACATTTATGATAGGGAAGAGAAAATAGAACAATCATATTAGGGATAAAAATAAAATCATATGCACATGACCTCTACAAGCCCATGATGGAAAACATATGACCAGATAACTGTTATGGAGAAAATCTTGGGGATTGAGTGGATTTTAAGTTTAAAAGAGGATGGGACACTCAAAAAATTAAATTGATCTTAAATTGCCTTTCAGAGACATAAACACCAATGGTAAGAATTCCATAATAATTAATTATATTTAATTTTTATTACTGTCTAATTATATCTTGAATGATGCATACATTTCTGTGTTTCATGCTATAAGAAGGACATTCACTCAAAAGCTGAAGAGTGCTTAATGGAAGGTGATTAGAGTAATGAAGGCTCTCAAGACCATACCATCCTAGGACTAACTGAAGAAATCACTGATATTTGACCCAGGGAACAGAAATAGGGCAAAGCATGTTAAATTCCTTCAAGAATTTGAGACTGGCATGTAAAAAACTTTCTGACTGATCACAAAGGAAAAAAAAAGTAGGAATGAAAGGGGAAATTATAAAGACTTTGATGTAAGGAAAAATTAACTTTATTGCCATTTGAGCTCTCTGAAAAGGAACTGGTTACCTAGCTCAGTAGGTAACTTTTCCTGAAAGGTCCTAATAAGAAGGCTGAAATGTTCAGTTTACCAGATCTGGGTTCTTAGCACAGTGAATTTACTTTTCTGAACCTCAGTTTCCTCATTTGTACTGATGATGAAAGCTGTCACATTACTGAAGTGAAATAGTGATTTGTTGATATGAAATGATATATTAATATGAATTGCTATTATTTTGACTGACTCTTATTTCTTGCCTATCTTTTAAAACAAAATAAAATGTTCCACTCCACACACACCTAATTAAGTTACTGACAAGAGACACAAAACAGAGGTGATGAGAAATGTGACTTTGGATGGCCATGACAGTATCAGGCAGCAGGTAAGAAGAGAAGGAGAGTTGATGAAAGCTTCTGGCAGCTCTACTGAATCCAAGTCAGATATTAGCCTTTCAGTGGGAAGAGGACACAAAGCAGTATTTTCTTCTCTAATGATTCCAGATTCTGTCTAATTGGGGAAACTAATATCCTCTCAACTTTCTGGAACCTTCTTAGAACAATTCTCAGGTTACAGTTCAGAGAATGGATTAGCCTTCTCTGTGTCCCTTCTCACCAGGGAAAACTTAATGAACTGTGTGTCCTTATTGCCCTCATTTATTCTGTTTTTGTCAAAGGCCTTCAATGAAAGGATTCAGGGGTAATAGTGGAGGGGAAAATGACCAGAGGTTAAGGTTGAATTTCTATTCTGTCACTGACGCATCTTCAAACTTTGAGTCATCTTGCTTACTTACTTTTTTACTTACTACCCCAATTATATCAACTGCAAACTGGAGATATGTTTCCCATTCTAATCCAATAAACACTTAGAAATCAGCTAGGCACTGTGCTAACCTCAGAATATACAAAGCTCAAAAGACTATAAATCACAGAAAAAAGAAAAAAGTTCCTGCTACTTGTTTACATTCTACAGAGGAGGATGGTGGTAGAATAACCATAAAAATACATAAGTAAAGATAAGAAAAATGTAAAACAATTCAAGGAGGGTGGAGTCAAGATGACCAAGTCAAGATAGAGATCAGGAAAAGCTTCCTGAAGAAGAACCTCTGTTGAGCCATGAAAGATAGTAAGGAATTGTATTTATGACAAAGGGAGGGGTCATGATCACCAGAAAATTGCATTTCTTTTATCTAAAACCAAATTGCTATTATAACAGTGGTGTTCACTGAACCATATTAATCAACTACTAGATAGTAAGAGTTCATCCTCAAAAGTCCATCTTTTTAATATCAATAATCTTCTAGCGATGTCATATGACTATATGAAATAGAATGCCAGAGTTTCTGGAGAATCTAAGTTGAGGACTCACTTTCTCCTAAAAGGGAGAAGGGGAATGAAATACAATAGTCATAATATTGAAGATAATTTAAATAAGAGAGAAAATTAACTAATAAAGGCCTCCTGGAGAAGGTGAAACATTAATTGAGCCTTGAAGAAATCTGGGGGATGGTGGTTAGGAGAGATTTGCTTTCCAGGTCCAGGAAACAGCACAAAGTCAGGGGATGGAATGAAGAGTTCTAGGCCTGTAAAAGATGGAATGTAAAGCACATGAAATGGAATAATTCAAATTAATTCCAGAAAGTCAGACTGGATCCAGATTGTAATGGGCAGCATATATCAAACAGGAGTAGGCATCAAAGGTTCTTGAGAAGAGGTATATGGTCATACTTGTGTTTTAGAAAGATCAGTTGGTCAGTTGGAGAATGTAGAAGGAAAATAATTTGTCCAGTTAGGAGGTTATTGTGAAGGACAGTGTAAGTCTGACCTAAACTGCTGACTTGAGTGGAGGGAAGGGGAATATTATGAAATAGACTATAGAAATAACATAGTAGGCAAATGATTAGACATTGGGGGGGGGGGTGAGAAAGAGGAAAGAGTTCAGGATGACCCCAAAGCTGCCTATCTGGTTGATTAGAAGAGTGGGAATGTCCTCAATAAGATATTGGAAGAAGAGGTGTGTTTGCATGAGAAGTGGAAATACTGAGTTCTATTTTTTTATGACATGTTGAGGTTGTTACCTATGAGATATCTAGGAGGAGATGTCCAGCAGGAAGTTAGTGATGCCAATCTAGATTTCAAGAAAGAAATAGACTGAGAGTCATTGCAAAGAAGTGATAACTGATAAATAACTGAGGAACTGATGAAATTGCCAAGAGAAGATGGAGATAAGAGGACCCATGACAGAACCTAGAAATTCCTTGGGTTTGGGGGGGGAAGGGTGGGAGGAAGGAGAAAAGAATAAAAATTTTTATCTATTTTTCTAGTGGGAGTTAAATGTCGACTCTCCATAAGGAGAGAAAGGGAGAATAAGGAGACTTTGGTGGTTATAAAGCCCTCTGATGAAAGCAAGGAATCAAACCAACAGAATGTTTGATTTACTTTTTGAAGTTCTAAATATTGATTCATTCTTTTTTTTCTCTTCATTTTTTCCAGAAATCTCTACTTAACTTAATAACATCAAAGAACCAAATTCTATGAGATCCTTGAAATAAATACTAGAAATTCATATTGTATTATCATTTGAAGCATATTCAAATAGTCACAATATATTCAAATTATAAAAGACCCCAGTAACCATGAAAATCAATCTCCTCATTTTATGGAAGATAAACTTGAGTGCCAGAAAAGTAAAGAGATTTGTTCATAAATTTTGTTCTGAAGTAAAACGAGTAACAATGTGTTCTAATGCTGAAGCATTTCTCTGAAAGATGGGGAAATTAAGGCATAGATGCAAAAACTGATGTATATTTCCTACAGATATTCTTGCCATGAACTAGATCTGGTGTAAGAACCTATGTTTCTAACACCTACCCACTCAACAACTTTTCTTTCCAATTAGTTGTCAGGAGGATTTGAGAAATTTTCATTTTAATACATTTGAAACAATAATTGCATTAACCATTAATACAGTATTTTTGTTAGCATTGTTCAAAATTACATTTTGCATAATATTCAGTCATGTGGGAGTGACATGGATTCAAGCCTCACCTCAGACACTTACTGTCTCAGTGACTATGACTAGATTATTTAACTTCTCAGTGTCCCCCATAATCAATTTTCCAAAGGCTACAAATTGCAAATATTCATCAGTTGATGGATATTCCTCACCAATAATCTTCCTATACCAAATCTGATTTTGAAAAATATGACAAAGAAAAGTTTTTAGAACTGTGAAAAATCATTTTTTCTTTTGGGGGGTTTATAATATATAATCCACAGAAAAAGCAACTAAGAATTATCAATCTCTTTTCCTAGAAGAGAAAATATAAAATAAGGTTACTAGCTGAGTCTGGGGGTAGTCAAAAGGAACCCAGGCTACAAATATTCCATGCACAGAAATTTGCCCTTCTTAGAGAACTCTGTTACATCATTTCACTTACTTCATTCCCTCAAATTCTCAGGATCCCTATTGAATTCTCCCCATCTGTCACATTTGTTCTGAATGAAGCCTGAAGGCCCCAGGTGTTGTGTACATCAATACAAAAAAAAAATAAATGACTGAGCAAAAAATAACAACATTTGATATTTTTATTCTACCTGAGAGTAGAGGAAAAGAGTTAAAACTCGACCTATTCTACTGAGTATGATTTTGGAAAAAACCTTTGATTTAAGGAACTATAGAATTCTAGGGCTTAACTGTAGAACTTCCAAGGGAGATCTTGACTCATTCCTCCTCTTTAAAAAAAGTGCAACTAAAACATCTTTTCCAAAGCCTGGAATACAATAAGATTCCTTGGTCACTTGTTCTATTTTGTTATAATGCTCATTAATTCCTAAAATCTAACTTAAATCCAGTTCAGTGTTATTTAAAATCCTCTTGGCCTATACTGCAACAATAGCTATTATTATTATTCTATAGATGTTTGATTCAAAGACAATTCAGCCAATCAGTTTATCTAAGGATGTGGAAAAGATAGAATCACTTCAAGGCATTTAAGTGACGCAGTAGCTAAGAATGCTGGATTTGGATGTACAACAGGTCAGAAACTTCAAAGCAACCAGGAGAAGAAAGATGTAAAGGAAACAGATTCAGTAGTACCAGACTTTAAAATATATATTTAAGGTTAAGGCACTTTTGAAGTGTAAAATGGATAATTTTGATTATTTTAATTTAAAAGTCTTCTTGCATAAATAAATATTAATAAAATAAATAAACAGAATAGAAAGAATGCAAAAATTTGGGAAAAGGTTTTCATGGTTAATCTCAGAATGTGATTAGATTAGAATATTGCTGTGATATAGGAAATGATGAGGTAGTTGATTTAGAAAAGCATGAAAAGATTTTGATTTTTGAGGGAGTATGTGTCCACCTTTAGAGAAACAGAGGATGGGTGGAGGGGAACATGGTAGGAACTTACATATGTGTAAGAGTGTATAAATGTATGATTATAAATATCTAGGTATATGTATATATAAAGTGCATGTGTCCATATGTGTGTATATATCTGCACTTAATTGTAGCCTTCTGGGAGAGGCTGAGGGAAGGGAAGAGGAAAAAAGCAAAACTAAAAAAGCACACAGCAGAGAACAAAAGAAAATCTACAAGGAAACAAAGGCTGAACAGCTTAGAATACAATGAATTATATTTACTATATAGGCTTTCTTGAAATGGAAATTTATTGTCTTATATTGAATTCTCTCCTATGTTCTGCTATATACATGGCAAGAAGTACTTAAAACTGGGGAGGGGAAGTTAGCATCAATGGAAATCATCAGATAGTTGCCCAGTAGTGAGAATGACTGAGCAATGGGAGAAGCAAAGAGATGGTGTTTCCCTACTTCCCAACATTAGAGAGACTTTGGTAGGCTGCTGCTGATGTATTATTTTTAAGATCTACAGACACCTTCCTTCCAGCAGCCTATTGAGTTAAGAACAATTCATCTAGTTTAACTTATGAGGATATTGAGGATCAGAAAAATCAAGTGACTTAAAGGTGAGAATCAGAACTGAAGCTGATGCGTCCTTTCTGGAGCCTCTATCTCTCTATTTTGCTGGACTGGCCCTCAGAAATGGAATTTTCCCACCATCACAAATTTTCCTGCTTTTCCTTTCACTCTGAGTTAAATTAGCATAGTCTCTTACCTTTTCTTTTCAAATGCTCCACATCAACTCCATGGTTCTCCTCTGATTGCTTTCCAGGGTGGAGTTCAGGCCAGATTTTGCTGACACAGGTGGGATAAGGTTAGCTTGGGCCATCTGGATAAGGAAAACCAAGGAGCCAGGGAATTGGGATCCAAATCATGCTGACTCTTAGGTGTGGACTTAGCCTTTCAGACTGTGTTTATAAACAGGACATTCATCACATTCTTGAGGTGCTTGAGGTAGGGAGAGCAGGAGGCAGCTGGGAACTGGAAAGCTCCTGACCACGAATTACCTTTCTGTTTGCCAACAGAAACAAGTGTGGCTGCTCTCTCCTCTCCCAAGGATGACAGCCAGCCCCAGGACCTGAGCAGGAGGAAGTAAGTTCTCTCCTATGCCACCCCCTGGGTGCTGGTCCAGTGAAGATCAGTTGGCTGGCTACTATTGCCTACTGTAGCTGGGTCAGACAGCAATAGTGACTGTTTCTCTTCTCTTCCAACCTTATGCCTGTGACTTGGCAGAGACAAGATGCATTGCCACCCAGGTCTTTGCTAGTGTTCCAGGTCTGGGTCATAGTGCCAGCTACATTCCTGCAGAAAATCCTTTCCTTCTTGCTACTCCCCTGTGAGACTGCAGTCAGGGAGAAGCAAAGAGCCATCCGTTCATGCCTTCTGGTTTCAAAGGGCTCCCTTCCAGAGAGAAAATGCCTGCCTTCCCTATGATTCCCTGTAAAATGTGATTGCATTTTAAGTATAAATATTGCCTTTGTTTTCCATAGGATCAGAGAATTAGAGCTAGAAGGGACCTTCAAGCCCATCCAATACAACCCTTTCTGACTCCAACTCTACTATTCTAAGAGTAGTTAGGTTCATAGTGGGGTAGAGAACCAGGACTAGAGTCAGGAAAGCCTAAATTCAATTCCAACCTCAGATGCTCACTAACTCTGTGATCCTGAACAAGTCACTTAACCTCTGTTTGCTTCAGTTTGAGGAATAATAATGGTATTTATGCTATCTCAGGGTACATAGTTTCAAGAAATGCTGTTCTTTGAGTTAATTGCAGTTATAGCTCCTGAACTATAATTTTTCTGATCCAGAAAGATCCTTGAACCTGGAGGAAGTCATTCCCTTGCGACAGGTTCCCAGCCTGTGAGTATAAGTTAGGGGAGGGCATCAAATGAGATAATATTTGTAAAGTACTTAACATAATGTTTCAGCACATAATAAGTGCTACATAAATGCTATTATTATTATTATTTTATCATAGGTTATAGTTTTATTCTATTTTGCTTTTAGTTGTTATTGATAAATTTTGTTTATGAATCAATGGATCAATAAATATTTTTTAAACAATTTCTATGTACCACACACATGAGCTAAGTATGGGGTGGGGGTGGGGCATACAAAAAAAAGAGATAAAAGATAGTTCCTACCGTTAAGGAGTTTATACTGTAATAGAGGAGACAATATGCAAACAAATATATACAAAGCAAGTCACATACAGTATAAAAAGGAAACAATGAGCAGAGGGAAAACACTGGAATTAAGAGATATTGGGGATGGTTTGTTATGAAGGTGGGATGTTAGTGTGATTCATAGATTCAAATATATGCACATGTGAATTAGAAACAAAGAAATTCAAAACAAGCAAAATGACAAGTGAGAACCACACAAATAGGAAGGTTTCAAAGAAAACAATTCTGGAGGGAAATAAACAACAAATCTATAAAATCCATAAACAAGTAAGTTATACAACACAATTGTCTAAATGATGATAGAACTAATCCTCATCCTATTTATTAATTAAAAATAAAAAAATAAATATCATTAACAGGGATTAAAAAATAGGTTTTTGCTAAGAACATAATTTAAGAGAAATACTACAGGAAAAAGATGGGAAGAGTCCAATGGCATAAGATTCTATAGAGGATTAATGTCAAAAACAAAAGGATTGGAAAACTCTCAAGAACAAAACTCATCAGATACAAAAAAACAATTCTAATGGGAGGAGGCAATTTTTTAAAAACTGGTGTGAATACTCAGAGAGCTTACAAAGCAAAAGTAGATTTTTTTTAAAAAAACTCTATTAGAGGGGCGGCGAGGTGGGCGAGGTGGTGTAGTGGATAAAGCACCAGCCCTGGAGTCAGGAGTACCTGGGTTCAAATCCGGTCTCAGACACTTAATAATTACCTAGCTGTGTGGCCTTGGGCAAGCCACTTAACCATGTTTGCCTTGCAAAAACTTAAAAAAAAAACAAAAAAAACTATTAGAAAATGGAAGTGATGGCAGGTAAATGAGGTCAAAAATACAAAATAACAAAAAAGGATTGCTACTCAAGGCAAATGGGAAAATGTCAATTGATAACAGAGAAGGCAGAACTTAATTCTCATTTCAAAACTCTTTACCAAAGAGAATGATCTCTGGATTAAAAGGACAGGTGTAAAATGGGTAAGAGGGAATTGTTATTAAAGATAAGAAAGGAAACATCAAGGTACCACCTCTTTGCTTTCTGAGTTCAAGTCCCTTGAGTCACATGAACTACATTCCAGGATACTAAAAAAAAATAAAATGAGCCTGTGATTGCTCAGTCATTGTCATGATCGCTGGGAGATCATAGAGAAGTTAAGTGATATCCCAGGATTGGAGAAGAGCATACATCCTGATTTACATAAAAGGAAAGAGAATAGTCTGCAGACTATATGAAAGTGAGTTTGATGCTAATTTATAGAGAAATTCTAAAACAAGTTATTAATGGAATGAATAGAAGACATCAAAAAAGTAAAATTTTGAAAATCTTTCAAAATATACACTCAAACAAAAGTCAAAATCATATAGAAATAAGATATTTCTGGCAGAAGTATCAGTCACAACTCTGGAGGCAGGAAGAACTTTATAATTTGATTGAATTATCCTTAGCTATCAAGAAGAGATATCCAAGGAAGAATTTAACTCTTGAGAGGGAATTGTTCTTTGCTTCTGAGAATTCAGGGGTGAGAAGGTAGAGAAGAGTTTTCTTTCCCTGCTCTCACTGTTAGTGAGAGCATCTTGTAGCAAAGCAGCATACCACATCCAAAAAATAACAGGCCTAGAGAGTCTAATTGTGAAGTCAAATTCAGATGTAGAGAGAAGTAGACTCAGGGAATCCAGCAAAGAAACTTGTCTAGGAGAAATGCTATTTCCTAGAGGAGCAATATACAAACCCATGAGAAGAGAAAAGAGATTTGAGTCCTGAAATACTAGAGGTATGAGTTGTCTATCTGCCTTGTCCTAGTGTACTCTGCTATATGTCCACTCTTTATATTGATACAGTATTTGTAAAAAAAAATTATGTCACAGATATTTTGTAGCTTCTCTTCTTACTACATAGTTTCAAGAAATGCCACTCTTTGAGTTAATTGCATTAACTCTCTGACTATTGCAGTTATAGCTCCTGAACTATAATTTTCTGAAAAATGCTTGAACTTGGAGGAAGTTGTTCCCTTGGGACAGGTTCCCAGCCTAACTGACAATAGCCCACAAAGGGAAATATATTAAGCCTTTAGTTATTAATCATATAGTCAGACTGGTTCTTCATCCCTCATAGTCTCATAATTTAATATTATTAGTTTAATTCAAGTGACAGCTATATGTCAAAAGATCTTGGTTCAAATCCTTTCAAGTATTAAATATTTAAACCCAGGCAAATTCTTTGCCTCTCTGGACCTTAGTTTCCTTGTCTATGAGATAGAAATAATATTACATGCTGCACTTACTTATTAGGGTAAAAAGAGGACAATTTATTTCAACACTTTGAAAAATGTTATGTAAATATGAGCTATTCCTATTAATCAGGTGCTTTCCCCCTAATTACTTGAGATAAACTTCCCTAAGGAAGGAGGAGTTGTGATTGGGTGGCTGGAAATAATGACAAAAAATAATTTAAGATCATGGAACTTGACTGGGAAGAACAAGCCTTGATGAAGCCTAGGTAGAATTCTTTGTGGAATTCAAGATGAACACACAAGTGCAGTCAATTTGAAAGGAAAGGACTTCAGAAGACCAGGAAGAGTGTAGGAAAAAAAAATTCTACATATATATATATATATATATATATATATATATATATATACAGATTTTGTTTTGTTTATAATTTTTCCAAGTACACTGAGTCTGTTATCTATAGTATAGTACTAATAAGAGGGAAGACAATATTAGACCACCCACAGTGAAACTTAGTACTTCACCAGATTCCTGTCTGAGAATCTCATATTCTCCCTATTAAACTATAAAAACCTTAAAAGCATGAGTGACACTTTTCATCTTTGTATCTCTACTACATCAGTCCAATGTCTACTGGATTGATTTGAATTTAATTAATTTGGATGACTTTTCATTGATCTCAGAGTTAAAAGGGACCTCATAGTTCAAATAGTCCAATCCCTAGCTAAAGATCAAATCCTTTTTTACCATATCTCTTTCAAGTGATGATCCAGAAGCAATTATGAACTGTAACCCAAAAAAATTATTAAATCATGCATTCCATTTGACCTGATGATTTCACTATTAGGTATATATATCAAAGAGATCAAAGATAGAGAGGAAAGACCCACTGGTACAAAAAATATTTATAATAGTTCTTTTCACATGGAAAAAATGGATACAAAGAAAGTTCATAAATTGAGAAATAATTGAAAATTTTATGGTATATTTTTGTGCCATAAAAAATTATGGAGGGAATAATTTTGGAAAAAAGTTGGAAAGATTTATATGAACTGATACAAAGTAAAGTGAGCAGAAACAGGAGAACAATTGAAATAAAAACAATACTATAAGGGAAGACAAATGTGAAAAGTTTAAGAATTATGATCAATACAGTGGAAGCAACCATAATTTCAGTAGACTCTTAATGGAATAGGCTATTCACCCCCAGATTGAGACACAGAGTATAGATTGAAGCCAGGTTTGTTTGTTTGTTTTGAACATGGCTAATATGGAGACAGGTTTTGCTTGATTACACATATTTTTAACATTTTGTTTTTCTTGCTTTCTCAATGGATGAAGGAAGAGGGGTAGAATTTGAAACTGAAAATAAAATAAAATTTTAAAAATAGAAAAAATAAAACAAATGATCAAATAGTTGAATTTAATGAACTGCAATGATTTAGAAGAATCAATTCCATAGCTAAACAGTTCTAATTGTGAAGAAGCCTTTGTTGCTACTCTTTTTCTCCTAACTATTAAGTTAAAATTGAACTAATTCTGCCTTCTGGGACCAAGAAAAACAAAACCAATCCCTCCTCCATCTGTAAGATATTCATGAAAATGAAAGAAATAATGCAACAGTTGATGGACCTCTGGCATTTTTCTATTAGTCTAAGATTTGGAATCATCTAACGTTTCTCAAAATGGTTCTCTTTCTTATTCCCATTTCTAATTGGAGGCATAAAGAGGACATCCTTGTCTTTGCGTTAAAAAACATCTAGTTATAAGGAAGAAAGAGCTTTAAAGAGTTTAAAGCCTATGAAATTGGACAAAAATGTGAATTAATGGCTTCGGTTTATAATGTTATTGCCATGTCTTCTTGAATAAATTTCTATTCACCAGAAAGTGAACCTATTGTGTTGAAGTAGAAAGATCATGTGACCAAATGTTTTTGCTTTGGTTCTGACATGAACTAGCTCATTTATAAAATGATAAAAACAAGATGACCTTTAAGTTTCCTCCCAGCTTTAAAATGTGCTCTTTATGGTCATAAAAAGGGGGAAAGAACCTATGTACAAAAATATTTATAGCAGTTCTTTTTGTAGTGGCAAAAAACTAGAAATTCAGGGTATACCTATTAAATTGGAATGACTGAACAAATTGTGATATATGAATGTAATAATGTAATATATTGTGCTATAAAAAATGATGAGCAGGTAGATTTCAAAGAAATCTGGAAAGACTTATATGATCTATTGTTGAATGAAGTGAGCAGAACCAGAAGAACATTGTAAACCTTAACAGCAACATTATATGGTGATCTACTATGATAGACAGCTAACCTCAGCAGTACAATGATCAAAGACTGAGTTGGAGGGCCTGAATTTGCAACTTTATATCTGTTTAACTTCAGGCAGGCTACTTAATACTCTCTGAACCTCAGTTTCCTTACTAGCAAATTGAAGTGGTTGAACTAGATGACCGACAGTCATTCTAACTAGAGTTATTTTCTTTTGATCATTGAAGTCTACTTCTCACTAGCTCCATGAATAAATACTGAGTTTTAGATGTGGAAACTATACCTTGATGAGGATATTTCTAATCATCTTACAGTGCTTTGCCATCTATCTCAATCTACAACTTTGGGGATATCATAGATGACATGATGCAGGATCATTTTACATGTGGACTTAAGGATAAAAACCCTTTAATCTGATGTTTTAAATGGTTCAGGACAAGTCTGGATTCAATAGGTAATAATACTACATATCATGGAAATTAAAGGAACCACTTCCAGCAACAGATTTATCCATAACAAAGAAGTAGAGATCATTTAATAGCAGAACCAGAAAGACAGAGGATACATACAGTCCACAATCTTCATAGGTAAATTTAGCTATGGCTTTTTCAGTCACATTGGCAGATTCCTCACTTCTGGGTAACTCTCTGATAATTAGGGGAGGATTTCACAGTTGTTCTGTGAAAGTTATACACAGTTCCTGACTGTCTCTTTTATAGTCACTTACTGAATTTGTAATCTTTTTGTGAGAACCTGGACTGGAGATTTCACTCACCCACAAAAATAGAGTGATACAAATTCAAGAGGCACACAAAATTTTACATTTCCCATGGGTCACCACCTGCCTGGTACTTCTAAAGCCCTGTGCCAGCACAAAACAATTAGGGAAGAGAAAAAAAATAAAACAAAACAAGCAACTAACAATGTGGGGGGGAGGCAAAAAAAGAAAAGGGAAAAAAAGTTACAATTTAAGATGTGCTTTCAGAGCAACTGGAGCTCTCCCCAACATAGTTTTGGTACTTCTAATTGAATGTAAGTGAGCAAGCAAATCATTCTAGATGGAAACATCCCTAATAGACATTAGCATATCTGTGTGTCTGCCTGGAGTCCCCAGAGAAAGTTTCTCATTCAGTCTCTTTAGCAGATAAGCCCAGACTAGTGAGTTAAACTGAGTCAGCCAACAAATAAAAAATCAGATGGCATCAAAAGACATGGAAGGTTTCCCAATGGTGTCAAGCTGAATCTCACAGCTCGCTTTCATAAAGGGCCATTTCTAATGGGGTTTTTTTGTTGTGTTTTTTTTAGTTACATTTTTTTTTTTGCAAGGCAATGGGGTTAAGTGGCTTGCCCAAGGCCACATAGCTAGGTAATTATTAAGTGTCTAAGGTCAGATTTGAACTCAGGTACTCCTGACTCCAGGGTTGGTGCTCTATTCGCTATGTCACCTAGTTGCCCCCTGCAGCTAACTTTTATAGACAATGGGTGGTCTATTCTTAATCAATTATTAATCATCAAGAGAAAATCCCCAGTCTTTAAAACCCAACTGATATTACCACAATAGGGCAAAATGACCTTTCAATAGAAAATTCCTTTTAGTAGCCTCCAAATGAAGTCTATACCCTGTAACCTCAGCAGGTCAATGGGGAAGCTTCTTAAATTAGTCTTCTCTGATCACCTCCCTTCCATTTTCATAAATTGTATTCAAATTTTTATAATTATTGCCTACCCTCCAGAAGAAGTATGCTGTGATACTGATTAATAATTCTTGGTATTTAATTTCTGTCTTCTAGTAGCATCTAATATTTTTCTGATAATTTATTTTTCCACAAAATATGTATTAAATAGTTGATTTTCAAATAATTAATTCTAATAATTTCTAATAAAAACCTACCAATTTTTATAGTGTTGAAAGTTAATTATGTCTTCAGAAGATAATATTTGGCTATCAGGAATATCAAATCTTTAGATCTTCTGCTATCAGGTTTTATGAATTCTTTATGTTTATAATATCAGAACTTGTTATTGCTAGTTCTGGGAAGTTATCTTTAATGATTTCCTAGACTATCACCCTCAAATACCTTGAATTCTCTAAATTCTCTGAAATGTTGGCAATTCCAACATTGCTATATCATGCTCTATCCTGTAGACCTACTACTTGATTTTTTAAAAATTATTTTAATAACTCCCTGATTTTCTGAGCTGGTCATTTGGTCAGCAACTATAAAGCACCTACTATATATCTTGCACTATTCTAAACTGTGTATTGATTATATTTATATTTCAAAATTTGAAAATTTTAAACTTGCTATTATGTTTTCCAAATACAATATACTTTATTATTTCTTTCTAATATTTATTAGCATCATTTAATTATAACTTTATTTCTGCTCCATTTCTTTAAAATTTTCTTTAGGATCTTTTACTATTTAGTTTTTATTACTTCCTATGTAAATTCTCTTCATGCATCATTTAGGCATTGGAAGATAGCTCTTGGAATATCTTTGTATAGTTTTTTTTTTACATTTCTACTCCTGATTAATTGCTTCTGGTTTTTCTTTTATTTTTCCCATGATACTTGCATTCTTATTTCCTTTGCTCAATTTTTCTTCAAAAATTTTGTATGCATATATTTTAATCATTTTTCTTGATATTTTTATTGTTTTTGATGAGTACATGAGTAACCTGGCTCCCACACTCTCCCATATTGACTGGAAAGTCTGTACTAATCCATTATAATGAACACCCATGCTTCTTACCACCAATATTTTGCCTTATGGCATTGGAACTATGCTTAGCCACAAAATTCCAGATGGCCCCAAAGAACCAATTGCTTACTATTCAGAATAGTATCATTTATAGAATGATTTACTAACTTTAAACTATATGTAGACCTTTATTCTTTTTATTTATTATCATGAATTATAGAAATTTCTTTAATTTTTCTCTTTGTATTAATTTGTAATGATTAGAAGCTTTTCACTGGGTTATTTTCTTTTTTAAGAATGTTTTACATGTAATATTCAGAGCTTATCATCACACATTTATCTATAAGCCAAGAAAAGCAATATCAAAGTCTGATGTTCCAACCCATCTGCCACCACAAATCTCAAGTTATGTTAGCAGTTATTAGCTAGTCCCTCGTCCACAGGAACTGCTTCCCTAGATGTTGACTATGAGATCTGAGAATAGGATCAGTGGTCTGGGTATTGCTTCTGCTCTCAGGGCTTCTGGATTTATCTGTCTCTCAATGACAACTGGCTAG
Organism: Macrotis lagotis; assembly: GCF_037893015.1. NCBI lineage: Eukaryota > Metazoa > Chordata > Mammalia > Peramelemorphia > Peramelidae > Macrotis > Macrotis lagotis. The sequence continues at coordinate 198,661,270 of NC_133664.1, read as the reverse complement.
CAGTTGGGGTTGGTCATGGAAAGTGAAAACCTTCTGCACAGTAAATTACTCCCCCCAATGTAACTGCAGACCCCAGTCTAAAAATAATACTGGTCATGTGGGAAACCACTGCTATTCCCAAAGCTCTTGAGTTCAGAGTCCTGAGCTGTCTCTATTGCTGATGGCCATAGTATCAGTAATGGTTTGACTAGCCAAACACAGGCGATGCAGTCTTTTCACTTCATTGGATTCTCTCAAGAATATCTCTGAGATATTTTTTAAACACAGTCCTCAAATACAGTCTTCTTTAAATTATTTGTTGTCATATATCATATGTTATATGCTTAGTTCTTATTGCATCTCATCTCATTCATAATCCCAGTTTACCCCTAGATTTTCCATACATGTTTGAAATTCTCAGAATCCATTCTAGGTAATTCTTTGATATCAACATTATAAGATATCAACATTCTAGATGATGACAATGTTCTAGAATTCTGACATCCTGGCTCCCTCCTCAATTAAGAATCTCCTGATTTCTGGTACATCAGTGTTGGTAGATCTACCCAGACCTCATAACTTTAACCTCTGTAATCTCTCATTAACTCTTGATTTTTGCCAAATCATTTGTGATAGAAGGTGACAATCTTGTCCCCACTTCATTCAACATGTGTGTGTGTGTGTGTGTGTGTGTGTGTGTGTGTGTGTAGCATGACCATATGAAGGCATTTAGCAGAAGTCTTCTGTGGCATTCTGAAATGAATCTGTTTAGATTTATTTATTTTTAAGACTCTAAAAGAGTACATTACCTGCCAGATTACATAGCAAAATTTTAATGAATCTGGGCCAAAATCAAGTCAACAAATGTTTGAGGTGGTATAGAAAAGTGCTGAGTCCTACATTTAGAACAAGAAACTTGAATTTGAATCTCAATCCACAATTTTTTTCCTGTATGATCTTGGGAAAATGATGGAAACTTTCAAGGATCAGCTTCCTTATCTATTAAATTAAGTAATTAGACTAGATAGCTTTTAGATACTTCCAGATCTAAATGTATGACTCATTTGTTCCATTAAATTCTATTTATCCATTAGACTATAAGTTATTTGAGAGCAAGGTATGTCTTTTGACTCCTTTTTGTATATTCACCATTTAGTATAGTGTCTAGAACCTTTGTTTTTGTTCAACATTTCAATTAGTTGCTCCATTTGAAGTTTTCTTGGTAGAGATACTGAGTGGTTTGCTATTTCCTCCCCTGCTCATTTTTCAGATAAGGAAACTGAGCAGAATAGGATTAAGTGATTTGCTCTTGGTCTGGAAAGTGTCTGAGGTCAGATTTAAACTCAGGAATATAAGTCTTCCTGACTCCAGGTCTGGTATTCCATCACCTATGTCACCTGGCTGCCAGACTAGGTGAGTACTTAATAAATATTTATTGACTATCATAGACTGCACTCAAAAATAAATGTAATACTATCCTTACATTCATAGAATTTATAATAGGAGGCATGACACAGACACAAATATCTATAATACAAGAGAGAATGTAGAAAGAGCATTAAAGAATTCTGTGAGATCATATGAAAGAATGAAGGAAAAGACAAAGAAGGAAAAAAATAATTGTGAGCTGTGAAAAATGAGGGGAGGAACTTATGGCTGAAAAAGCAGTGTAGTATTATACAAAGGTACTAGCTTTAGAGCCCAAGGATCCATACTCAAAGCCTGACTCTGTCACTTACTACCTACATGACCTTGAAGAGGTCACAACCTTTCCATTCTTCAGTTTCTTCATTTGCAAAATGATAGGACTGTACAAGATGATTTCTGAGGTGCATTCCAGGACCAAAGCTAAAAGTTTCCTAACATTTGAGCTATATATTGAAGGATGGGCAGGATTTCATCAGTCAATGAGTAAAAAAATGTAGAGAAATTCTGAGCAGAGGAAACAATACTAAACAAAATATATCATCAGGCTAATTTAGATCATAAACAAAGAGCAATGGTTAATCTAATCTGATTGAGGCATAGGGTTTCTTTTGAGGAGTACAATAATAAGACTCAAAAGGAAAGATAATGTCAAATGATAGAAGTGCAAAACCACTTACTTTTCCAAGAAAAACAACTTAAAAACTCTTGTTAAAATATAGTATTGTACAAAGGTACTAGCTTTAGGGTACATTTGATTTTACAGTAAATTTCCTGAAATACTGCAATTTGTGTTAGATATAATGTCAAATAACACTAGATAGTCCTACTTTCAAAAATCCTCAGTTGTAATAATTGTATGTGCACATCAGTTATTTTAAAATAGTGGATTTCAGACTTTAAAGACTTTATTTTTCTTCATATAATAATGTCTACATTTGCCTCATATGAATTTAAGAAATTTTTGAACATAAATCTTTGTGTAATTGTCTTCTTGACCTTCAATCAAATGACTGGACTGAAAAAATGTCATCACTCAGGATGACATGAAGTAGATTAATGGAGATAACTGGTCAACAAGACTTCTCAGTACTCTAATCATTCAGTATATTAACTACCTGCCTCAATAAGAGAAATCAGTCTTGGTGAATTACTTAAGCATGAGACCTTGGAACCTGATCTTAGAATCTTTCATCCCTTCAAACGAGAGATAGCCAGGCCAAAAAGTCTTATTAATATATTGGCATTCTTTTCCCTTTGTCTTTCCTCCTTGCCTCCTCTTTTTGACCCAGGTTGTCCAAGAACTCCTCCAATAAAGGAGAGAAACTGGAAGACTCAACATCAACAAGAGTAACTTTCTGATGAACTTCTCTTAACACCCCCTTTCTTGGCCCCAGGAGTACAGAACTTAGTTGGACAGCTCGAGTAGCCTAGAAAAGATAAGAATCACCAACTCAGTTCCTCCCCTTGAGATGGAAAATCATTAGATTTTCCTCTGCTTCTATGTCCTAAAGACTCCTGGTGAAGCTATCCAACCTAATAGTAAAAGTAAAAGAGCCTTGGTCTTGCCATTTGCCCCACTAATATACCCCTACATTTGATTCTTTTCATCTACCCTGTGGCAGGTTCTTCTCTCAAAGAGCTTATATTCTAGTAGGAAAAAAACAATCTGTATGTACATGAGCAATTAAATAGAAGGTTATTTCAAGTCAGAGAGAGAACGTTACCAGAAAGACCTCATGTAGGAAATACTCCACCACCTTGAATGAAACTAGGGATGCTTTGAGACAGAGGTGAGGAGGGAGAACATTCCAGACTTAGGGAAAACAGTGATCCACATAAGCTTCAGATTGGGAATCACAATACTAGAAACATTTTCTCTAGTATCATCTCATATTCATGCTTCCAAAGCAGTCATAAATTTAAGCTCCAAAATCAAGGAAACAGAACTCCTCTGGCCATCAGTACTTCCAAAGCAGAGTATTTAAACTTACAAGCATAGCGTGCCTCTTGACTTTGCTAGGTAAAACTATTATTCATTAATTAGGGGGAGAGGAATCCTTTTTTTTTTTTAGTTTTTACAAGGTAATGGGATTAAGTGCCAAAGGTCACATAGCTTAGATAATTAAGTGTTTAAGGCCAAGTTTGAACTCAAGTCCTCCTGGACTCCAGGGCTAGTTCTTTGAAAGTGTTCCAGAAGAAACAATGATGACACCAGGAACCTCTGAGGCAATCTAGTCTAACCCCTCCCTCATTTTACAGATGCAGAACCTGCCATTCAAATAGGGTGAGTAATTTGCATTATGTAATGGTTTGAATTTTATCTTTTTGGAGTTCACATAATTGTACTTTGCAATTGTTTAAATGGTTTATATGGCAATGAAGAATAGTCATGTAGAAGACTAACTCATCCCTTGGCCTTCTGTTGCTTTATAATATAACCACCCCACAAATAGATTTGGTTAACCAGGGTCAACTGAACTTGAGCACAACCTCTAATATACATACAAATTATACTTGAACCACAAACCCAAAACCTAAGAGAAAAAAATATAGGAATCAAAATAAATGTTACCAAAGACAAGTAAAAATTCTAGCAAAAAACAAAAATATGACCCATAATATGTTCTCATTAATCACATATTGGATATAAACAATTTTCTATTATTTCTGTGAATCAGAGAATTTAAGGCAATGTAACTCAGAATACTGATTCTAAAGAGAGATTAAAAAAAAAATAAGCACAAAAAAGCCACAGAGCTATTTAATATAAAATCCAGCAAAAAGAATTTTATGTCCTGACACCCATACCTATAGTCTTTACACAATGATTCCCTATGTATGTACAATCCCTGAATATGTACTCTTAGGAAAGAGAGGGATGTCTGTTTGTTTGGGGAGGAGGGGGTGTTAAAGAGAAGTTCAACCTAAGTCATGTATTTAATAATACTAAGTAAAAGTGAAAGGATGATTTCTTGAGGAAGGAAAAAGTCAAAAATGTAAGCACAAAGAAACTGAAAAATAGGCACAGAGGCCACAATCCACTATTTGTCACAACCCCACCCTTCCAAAGCAATTCAGCAGTACCAAGGCTGAGTTTTGGAACAACAAACCAATGAAGCCTTAATTGTCTGAAAAGACTCCAGAACTATGGAAATAGTCAACTAGTGCCAGATGCTTATGCCAGTTCTTGCCGCACAGAGAGAAGTTGTCTCTGCTGTTAACTCTTTTCATCCTGCCTACAGAGATAGTTCATTTCTTCTCTAAATCTGGAAAAAAACTACTAATCCCAAAATTTTGATGACTAGACAACATTTTCCAGAAGTTATTAAATTTATATATGCATAAAACTTCATAAATCTTTATATAGCATACACACATGTATCTATATAATATACATATAGAAATACAAACATACATGTATATGTGTTTGCCTCAGTGTCCTCATCTGTAAAATAAAATGGAGAAGGAATGACTAACCATGACAGTATCTCTGCCAAAAAATCCTCAAATGAGGTCATGAAAAGTCAAACATTATTGAAATGACTGAACAAAAACAATTATATATATATATATATTCTATAGATGTATAGATGTAGATTTATCTATATATGTACACATGCACACACATGTATATATAAATACATATTTGTAATCATATAAATATATGGCTAAACATCTAAACATATATGTATCTAGATAGATAGATTAATAGATAGATAGAACGAACCCTGTGAGGTATATGCATCCTTATTTTACAGCTAAGGAAACCCTTAGACTCAGAGATATAAAAGGAGTTGTGTGTGGGTCTCAGAAGGTGTTGGTGCAGAACCCAAAATCTAACTTCAGATGCAGTACTGTATTCTTTACTCTAAACTCTCTTTCTTGATTTCTGAAAGGAGTCAGATGAGAAAGGATAAACTGCTTATTATACATATCAACCAACCCCCCCCCAACCTAAATTTTAATAATAAGATTTACATTTGCATGCAACCTTATATTTTGAAAAAGTACTTCTTCATTGAGTCTCCCAGCCCTGTGGGATATTCCTTTCCCCTGCCCAACACTCACCCATTCCCCAAGGCCAGGGTTACCCACAATACATCTTCATGCCTGTAATATTGTTCCTTATCTCTGTCTCTTGGAAATCCTGGCTACTTTCAATACTCAGCTGATGTAACTCCTGAAAAATATCTTTCCTGATTCTCCTAGATCCTGACCCTCTTTCCTATTCTCCTTGTTGGCTTTGTGTGTATGTCCACCCACAAAAGTTTTTATGCATATATGTATATACACACTTTTATAAATATAGTTTTTATTTGTCTGTGTTGTATCTCTTTAATAGAATACATGCTCCTTAAGGGAAAGGATTTTGTTAGTCAATTGACAAGCATCTATTAATCATGTACTATGTAAATACCAGACACTATTCTAAACACTGGGAATATAAAGAAAAGCAAAAGACAATCCCTGCTCTCAAAGAACCTACAGTCGACTGGGGGAGAATATTATCTTAATGTTCTCTTTGCATTCCTTACATAGATTTGGCACAGAGTAGGTAATTGATAATAGTTCATTGAACTTAATTAAATTTAATTTTGAGATTCCATAATTCTAAGACTTAAAATGCATCATGGCAAGGTAGGGAAAAAATGAGTCAAAATCTCAAGGTCTAAGTTTGAATTTTGCTTTGATCTTGGCTAAATGAATAACTACTTGAATCTCAGTTTCCTTATCTGAAAAATGGGTATGACAAAAATTATACCACCTTCAGTTAAATATTATATAGAGAGAATTTTGCTGAACAATGGAAAGACACCAAAAGTTTGAATAAAAAATGTTCCTGAACTCATTGAGATTACAGTCTTCCTTAGTCTTTAAAGGGTTATTTTGAGGCTCAAATGAGATCATATTGTAATGATTTTGTAACCATAAAGCACCATATAAATGCAAACTGTTAAGAAATGAGATGCACAAGTTATGATTTAAAAAGGGCATTTATTAAGTGTCCATCAGAAAGAAGCTTTGTGCTAAATATTAAAATAAAACAAGTCCCTGGTTTATAAGCTGAGACACACTTCATACTCTTTTTTTTCATTTATTTCCTTATTAAAGGATAAAAGTGCCCACTTAGATGTACTCAAGTTAGGCAGGGACATGTGATAAACATCTTTGCCTTTTCCCCCTTAAAAACAGTTTTTTTAAATAATAAATAACCCAACAAGATGCCCAAGTGATGGAGCAATTTTCTGCACTTGTTAGAGGCAGGACTCTACACAAAGAGATTTGTAATTTATGGAAGGTATGCATGTGTGTGTGTGTGTGTGTGTGTGTGTGTGTGAGAGAGAGAGAGAGAGAGAGAGAGAGAGAGAGAGAGAGAGAGAAGAGGAAAGAAGGCACAGCATCTAGGTGTGACAGTAGTTGGAACACTGGACCTACAATCAGAAAGACCTGAATTCATATCCAATCTCAGACACTTCCTAGCTATTTGACCCTGGGCAATGTGTCACTTAACTACTGCCTAGTACACAGTCAGGTACAAAACAGACCTTTAATAATTGACTGATAGAGGGTCAAAGAAAGGCAGAGACAAAGAAAGAAATGGGGAAAGAAAAAGGTAAAGGTTGAAAAGAAGAAAGAAGAGGAGGAGGATAAAGGAAAGTAAAATCCAAAGAAGAAAAGGGAGAGAGAATATAAATGAATATAAATAAGAAAAAGAAGAAATAAGACAGGTGTAAAGTTAGAAGAGGATTTGAATAGAAAAAAAAGAAAAACAACCAATGAAGAGAGTAAAGGAAATTCCAGGTCAAGGACTTGATGATATAATTTACATGTTTCTATACATAGGCTCTTCTAAAGCAAATTTGAGCTTGTCCTATATCCTCTCTCTCACAGAACTGGATGAAGCATATCATAGGATTTAAAAATTAAAGGGACCTTCAAAGTCATCTTGCTCAATCATTTAACAGATGAGGAAACTGAAGTCTTGAGGGGTTTAGTAATTTGCTCAAAGCCACAGTTAGTAAGAGAAAGATACAGCATTTGAACACAGGCCCTCTTACTCCAAAATCAGTGCTCCTTCCACTGAATCATGCTTAAGGTCTGAGGTCTGAAGCTTGAAGTCTAAGACCATGATGTCATTTAGATTTTATTGGAAAGTGATAGTCTTTTAAATTTCCCAGGACTCTTAATACTAAATCTTGATTTGTTTTCTCCCTGCTGTGTTGACACATGCTTTTCTTGGCAAGCTCTCTTCTCTAAAAACGACCTCACTCTCTCCTTCCCAACACCTCTCCTGCAAGATGCTCAAGTGTCCCTTCTTCCTCAATTTTGTTTTTCACTTCATTTTTTTCCTACTGTGCTTTAAATCCAAGGAGCATTCAGCACTTACAAATCCTTCCAACTAAGAGACAATCAAAATGTCTATAGATAAATTATCTAAAAAATATTCTACATTGTAACCCAAGACAATACTATCAGTGATAGCATTTCCTCTGTGACTCTTTCCACAGTCATGTAGATGTCTATTCGAGTTCTCAGTGGTGGAGATGGGTTAGCTCACATCATTCACACATTAAATTGTGGCCCTCTAAGTCTGTGGTTCATTAAAAAAGAGACTTTAGAAAGAAGGAAATGGCAAAGCAAGTAGTAGCTTTGCCAAGAAAGCCCCCATGGGCAGTCAAGGTTTGCTGTGGTTCATAGAATCACAAACAGTTGGACAAGACTGAAAATCTGAACAACAAAAGGTGAGAATGCCGAGTCTGAGTCCAACCCCTTAAATTTACCTTGTAACAGCTGGAAAATCATCTAATCCAACTCATTTATTTTACAAATAAGGAAAATAAGGCCTAGAGGGGATTAAATAATTATAGTCTATTTAAAGATAGCCAGAATACCAGAAAGAAGAATCATTTCATCTTCTCATTCCAAGTTGAGGACTTTTCACACTACTATGTATGTTCCCCTTCCCCCTCATTCCCAAGCTATAAGATTATTGAGAATAGTTTATATCATAAATTATAAATCTAGAGCTAGAAGTAACCTCAGAAATCATCTAATTCAACTGCTTCATTTTGCAGATAAGGAAACTGAGACCCAAGGAGCTTCAATGACTTGCCCAATATAGCATCAGAAGAGAGGTAGAATGTTAAGCAATTTTTATTTTATCCCCTACAGCACTTAGCTGAGATAAGAGTTAAGTACATAAATGAGCTGAACATGAATTTTTTAATTATTATTATACTTTATTCTTAGCAGTAGGCAACTACTGTGCCCACCTCTGCCTGGCACCCTATTGTAGAGTGAGTCATTTACATTTATATTTACACAATGACAACTGCTCACAACTTTTCTACAAATCCGTTGTACTCACAGCATCTATCCTCCCTCTGTCATCTGACCATGATTTTCTGGTTGTTTCCTTTCACAATATCTTCTCATATGATGCAGAATAAATCAGCTTAATCATCTTTTGCTTTTCATTGGTTAAAATAATGATAAATTATTCCAGAGAGAATATAATCTACTGACTACCCCAGAATTATAAAACACAGAACCTTCTCGTAAGTTAGTTGTGTAACTATAGCCAAGTTAATTTATACTACCCTATGTCTTATTTTTCCTTCTGGTCAACTTCTTCTCTCCATTTCTAACAAACCTTTCCAAACTTACAGAAAAGTTTCCATGCAATTTTCCAGTTGGATACAAGACTTGAAGCCAAAACTCCCTGGAAGAGTCCTTTTAGTTCTTTATTATACTCCTTTTCTATTGTGCCCTTCTTTTAGAATGGAGGAGAGGTAGAGAAGCAAAAAGAAAAGGCTTTTTCTCTTTCCCCTAACCCCTCACGAGGAATAATGATGACTTGCCATGGAAGCACATGGTGAGATGCAGGTACTTGCCCACAGAGCCTGCCTGATAGGAGAGTTCCTGCTAGAGGAAGTAGCTGGCCCAAGAGATGGCAGCAACCCAGGCAATAATACAATCTCTGTAGAAGCAAAAGTCAGAAACAGGCATGCGCTTGCCCACTCTATCCATCACAGATAACACTCCTACATCCCTAACTACTGTGTAGTTGCCTTCAATGAAGAGCTTATGAGACACTGTTATCTGTTTATGGCTCCAGGAGTGTATTTCATCTCATAGGGTGAAATAAAGTCTGCTCTTTAGCTACCTCCCCAGTGCTTTTGAAATAAAAATAAAAATAAAAATGCCCTTGGAGGAGTAGGATTAGAGATGAGAAAATGGCAAGTCTTTGGGGGGGTTGTTTGCTTGTTTGTTTTTGGTTTTTTTAGTTTTTGCAAGGCAACGGGGTTAAGTCCAAGTCCACACAGCTAGGTAATTATTAAGTGTCTGAGGCCAGATTTGAACTCAGGTACTCCTGACTCCAGGGCCAGTGCTCTATCCACTGCACCACCTAACCACCCCGAAAATGGCAAGTCTTGGAGGGAGTGTATAATTCTTGAACATCTTATGTCTTATGCTACAAATTTGTGGTTCTCTGCTGGTCCATGAAGAGATAGCTGCTAAAAAATTAAACAGATATTAATCATGTTAATAACTACTCATTCAGAGCAAGTAGGAAGTTTTACATAATAAAAAGAGTAGAAACTTCAGAGTCTGAATTCTAGCTCTGCCACTTACTAGTTATGTGACCTTGGTAAGTAATTTCATTTCACTAGCAGGGCCAGTGAGGTGGCACCATGGTGCACAGACACTGGAAATCCGACTTCAAATCAGTCTTAAACACTGACTATATGACCCTGGGCAAGTCACTTAACCTCTCATTGCCTCAATTTCTCAACTGAGAATAACACCTACCTTCCCTGGGTTGTGTTGATCAAAGGAGACACTTATAAAAAGTATCTAATATAGTGCCCAGTACATGCAGTTGCTACATAAATCACATTCCCTTCTTCTCTTCTTCCCAGGGCCTCAGTTTTCTCAGTATTCAAGGGGAAGGATTAAATGATCTCTAAGGTCTTTTTAGGCATTAACATTCTATATCAATGAATATCAAATGCCTGTTTTGCCTCCTACTTTACAAACTTAGGGGGAAAAGGAATTAGTAAAACACTTGCAAACACAAGTCAGTTTTAAATTTTTTCCTGGTACTGTAGATGTGATTTAGGCATTGATTCCATTCAATGTAACAAATATTTATGTATCTACTATGTTCAGAAAACTTTTAGGCTAAGGATACAAAGTCAAGTCAAGTATTTATAAGGTTCCCACTGTGTTCTAAATGTTAAGGATACAAAAAAAATTATTTTAAGTCAAAAACAAAAAAATAGTCCCTCCTCACAATGAGTCCTTAGTCCAATGGTGGAGACAACATGAAAACAACTATATTCAAACAAGATATATACAGGATAAACTGGAGATCACCTTGGAGAGGAGACACCAAGATTAAGGAGGATGGGGCTAAAGGCTTCTTTCAGAAGATGGAGATTTATTTGAGACTTGAAAAAAATCCAGGAGGCAGAGAAAAGGAAGCGAGAGAGCTGCAGGCACATGGGACAGCCCAGAAAATTCTCTAGAGACAAGATATGGACTGTCTTTTGTGAAAAACAAAAAAAAGAGACCTATGTCAATACATGTTAGAGTATGTAGAGGAAGTAAGGTATAAGAAAACTAGACAGTGTTCTGAAGGGATTTAAAAGCCAGACAGAGGAATTTATATTTGATCCTGGAGGTAATAGGGAGCCACTGAAGTTTGCTGAATAATGGTCAGACTGGCTCTTTAGGAAGATCAATTTGACAACAGTTGAATGGAGGCTAAATTAAAGTACAAAGACCTCTGAGGCAAAAAAAGCCCAACCACCTGGCAAATGCAATACTCTAGGCATGAGAGAATAAAGGCTTGCACAAGTGTCATGGTAGTGTCAGAGAAGAAAAGGGGGTATATGAAATTATTAACAGGACTTAGTAATATCCACTTAGGATGGAATGGGGAGAGGTAAGAGGGAGGGAGAAGTCAAGGATAACACCTAAGTTTCAAGCCTAGGCGACTGGGAAGATAGTGGTACTCTGGAACATAATATGGAATTAGGAAAAGATGAGAATTTGGAAGGGTGGGGAAGAAAAAACATCATGAGTTCAATTTTGGAAATGTTGAGTTTTTTGATGCCTATCAGATCCATATGAAGATGTCCAATAGTCATTCAGAGCTGTAAGACTTGAGGTCATAAGAAAGGCTATACAAATAGATCTGAGAATTATCTTCCATAATTGAATCTATGGAAGCTGACAAAATCACCAAAAGAAACAGTATTGAGAGAGAAGAATCTTGATATCCATGATTACCCAGCAACAGTGGCCTGGATAAAGGTGAAGCAAGGACTGAAAAGGGACCAGAAAGGTAACAGGTTAACCAAGAGAGAGCAATGTCATGGAAACCTAAAGAAAAGAGATCATCCAGGAGAAAACAGTCAAAAACTGCAGAGAAGGTGGAAAGGATGAGCACTGAGAAAAGGTCTATAAATTTGAATAGTAAGAGTTCAATGACATCTTTGGGGAGAGAATTTCAGTTGAATAAGACAGGAGAACAGACTGAAAAGAGGGAAGAGACTGAGAGGAAAGGAAGCGGCGGCACCTATTGGAGAAGATTTTCTCAAGGACTTTAGTCATGAAAGAGAGAAGAAAGACAGGATGAAAATGAACATTCGGGAAAAAGTCTGTAGATAGAGAGAGATTAAAGATAATTGAGAAAATGGGGATAATAGAAAGGGCAATCTACTGGAGAAGACACCATGAAATGATGTCCCTTGAGTTTCTTAAGTGACTTACTTGGCAAGAAGAGTCACTTTCTTATAAGAGACAACAATAAAGGAGAAGATGGTAGGGGAAGTCATCTGTGTGAGGATGGAGGAGAGGAGAAGAAGAAGCTCACAGCAAACAGCCTCCCTCATTTTTTTCAGGGAAAAAGAAAGGTTCTCTCATCTAGAAGGATAGGGGAAAGGACACCATGACTTACAGAGACTTAAAGAGGACAAAAACACTTAAGGAGGAAATACTATTGCAGTAGTGAGATAGTGGATTGATTGGAGAGGTGTACAAAGTTTGTCTTGCTCCAGTGAAGCCCAGTTGAGATGATGTAGCATAAATTTGTTAGCACCCAGTTAGCACCAGTTCGTGTTTTTTTCCTCCAGATTTATTTAGCAGAACATAAGTAGTGGGAATAATTCAAAACATAGGCTTACTAGGGCAAGATCTTTCATAGATTAAGGGGTAGGAATGTGCTTAAGTCAACTCATTCCTGTTTTGCAGAGTTGGTTTGAATTTTAAATTTCAGTAGGAGTATTTACAACTTAAAAATCAGCAAATGCTACAAATTAGGACTTAATTAAATATTTTATCGATTTCTAGACTTAAGAAAATGATAGAGGAAATGTTAGTAATTGAGATTAAGTTTTAAAGTGTGGTGTATGAACTTTTTTGAGAGTTGCTTGTTAAAATTATACCAGCATATCCCTGCTAAGGAGACAAGAAGGCAGTATAGAGTTGAACTAATTCCTCAAGGGGTTAAGATGCAGAAGAGAGGATAGTAAAACTATACAGAGGTGGTGATTTGGGAAATTAGTAAGGACTGATTGGTTTAGAAGACAAAAATACAGCTTTAGGAATCCAAGAGAGAGAGGGAGAAAAGAAGGACAACAGATAAAAGAAGATTCAGAGTTCATGGAAAAAGGCAAAACCCAAACTCCTATAATCCTTCTACCCACTTCTCAAAATTTGACCTTTCTTTATTTAAACCCTAGGGAATTAATGTAAGTAAGATTAAATAATTGCATCCCACATTAAATCCTGGAATCATGTAAAGTTTGAACTATAAAAGTTCTTATGTATCATATAATCCAAACTCTTTGCTTTTTAATATGAGAACAGAGAAGTTAAATGACTTAGCTATGGCCAAAGGCTTCTCTATTCTAGGGTGAATGTCTTGATCCTTCATTCCCTGAGATTTCTGTTTAAGTTACAGGGTAAACAAGCTTATCACATTCACCCAAACTTAGAGTTGTAAGGGAATATACAGGGTACCTAGTCCAAACTATCCTGATTTATGCCCATCCAGCTTCTTCTTGAAGCAGCACTGGTTATTCCACAAAATAAGCAGTTTAGCTCATCCTGAACCTGACCCGACCTCTCTTTCTCTGTATCATGACATTCACCTTTCAAATTATTGCTCACACATGCGTAAAATGAATTCAAATATAAAGCAAAAAAATTCAGTTATCCCCAATGCATGTATATTCTTAAAAATACTTAGAAAATGCCATCATATAAATTAGAAAGATAACAGATTTGGAGAAGCTGGGTACAAAGAAAATAAAGGGAACAACCCACCTCTGAGACAAAGCTTTAAGAAATTGCTGATACTACTACTGATCTTAGCTCTCAACAAAGCACATGGCAAAATAACTCTAAGGGGTTGAGGAACTAAAGCATCTGTTCCCTGCCCGGGAATGATTGAGATCTGGGTAATAGGGTTTCTGCCAGGGCACATTATGCCAGCCAAATGCAATAGCTTTATGAGAAAAAGTGGGTGGGTAGAGAGAATGCAGCAGACTTAAGTGGGGCTGGGCTTCTGAACAACATCTGAAACTAAATCTCACCAAAATCTCAATTGAAAAAAAAAATCAATTGTGACTTGGAACTGAACACTGCTACATGGGCAGAAAATGTCAAGCCTGACCTTGAGCAAAGAGCAAAACTTGACCACAAAGTACCAATAACCAACACTGACAATCTGCCTTTCTATGGCAGCCTAAAGATTATAAAGCATATTCTTCATACCATTGTAAAGTAGATAATGCAAACAGAATTATACCCATTTTGCAGATAAAGAAACTGAAGCCCAGAAAAATTAAATTATTTAGCCATGACCACATAGGTTGTTGGTGTGAAGAGTTGAGTTTCCAGTCCAGGTCTTTTAACTGTAAAGTCAGTGATCTTTCAACACAAAGAGGTCACAAAGATTATGGCCTAGAGTCAAACAATAGAACTTCTAGTCATGGTTCCCATTATTTCCTAGCTGTATGGCCATAACAAGGTGACCTCAATCTCGTGACTGTGTGCTCATCTGTAGGATGGAGACAATAATATTTTTCCTACTTACCTCATTGAGCTGTAAGGAACCTTCTTTGAAAAGCTTTAAGCACTAAACAAATGTGAATTATTATTTGTGGAGTGAGAATCACCAGACCTATGATTTCTTTAATGTAGAGAAACTCCATCTTTTAATGCCAATGGAACTTTTAAGGCCAATAGGGCCTTACAGAATTATCGGGGTGAGGGGAGGGGAATTGAGAGATGAAATAAAACAGCTAGGATTGCAAATCAATATGTTTCCAAGATAAGACTTGAACCTAGATCTTTCTGACTCAAAGATCAGCTTTCATGGAGGCATACCATTCTGCCTTTATATCATCATTATTTTTATAAGTTAAACATTACATACAATGAAAGTGATAGAACATAAGACCTACAGAAGACACTTAAGCGATTATTTAGTCCAGGAATTCTTAAATTAGAGGTAAGTCTGTTTGTTTTTTATTTGAACATTTTGGTAATTATTTTTCAATAAGTTGACTTCCTCTGTATTCTTAAGCATTTTATTTAATGTTTTCAAAAGCAATCTGAAAGGAGACCCAGAAAGAAAGAAAGAAAGAAAGAAAGAAAGAAAGAAAGAAAGAAAGAAAGAAAGAAAGGAAGGAAGGAAGGAAGGAAGGAAGGAAGGAAGGAAGGAAGGAAGGAAGGAAGGAAGGAAGGAAGGAAGGAAGGAAGGAAGGAAGGAAGAAGAAAAAAGGTTAAGGAGTCCTGACCTAATCCAAAGCATTCACTTTATAAATGAGAGCCTATAGTCTATCTAGTTTTATTTCACATATTTGTCACTCATCCATGAAAAGTTACAATGACATTTGTAACTGATACCAGCAAAGATGACGGAATAAGTCTGAAAGTGGGAATAACATTCAAAGTTCAAATCGGACATTATATTCAGCAGACACAAAGAGATATGGATTAAAACATGCTACCCTATGGAAAGATGATGCTACTGAATCACCATCAGGAAGGTATTTAAGGAGTTGTTTTACTAATGGCAATAAGCTTACAACATTCATGAATATTTTCCAATGAGTATTCCTTGTGTACCTGCCAAACAGTCATCTGAGTTCGGGGTGTAAAGGGGATAGAACAGTTTGTGATTATGGAGTACGATTTTTTTCTTTGTGAATTCAACTTAGTTCAATCAACCTGTAGTAAGCACTTACAAGATATCAGACACTATCAGGTGCAAGGGATATTAACCCATAGCCTTGACCTTGGAAAAATTGATTAGACCCAAAATTTTCAAAGATGAACTCTTTGCTATTGTGAAGGAATAAAATAAGAGAGAATAAAAGAGAATGGATTGCTAATTACTTTTCTTTCCCAATAAAGCTCTGCAGAGGAATGCCACCAAGCTTCACGAGCTCCATGTCCCACACTTGCAACTCTGAAATTGGGACAGAAACCACAAGGCAAGATTCATCCTGGAAACTACCTTCCATGAGTAACAACAAGACCCATCACAAAGATTTGGCAGCCAAAAGTGACTGGGGGGGATGCCAAGAAAGATATTGGTCAGCAAATTGGAAAGGGAACTGCAATGCAATAAGGCAGCAAAAGGCAGTGCTAATGTGACTTTCAGAGCTTCTTCAGCAAAAGCATCACATTGCAAGTTAGAAGAGTGATGAGTCCCTTATATCTGTGAGGCCACATTTAAAAAGTAGCACTGGGTTCTTAGCACATTAGTCCTAGGAAAATCCATATAAAGGAAAAAGCACTGGTCCAGGAGCCGAAAGACCTGAGTCTGAATCCCATCAGAGTTACTTGCTCTATGACTTGGACAAATCCCTTCTTTTTTATGGGCCTTGTTTTTTTTTAATTTATTAAATGAGGAGAGTGAAGTAGATAGTGTTTGAGGCCCCATTCATTTTTATAAATCTCTGATACTATGAGTAAAACATTTAGTAAGTAGATATTAAGAGTTGTATGTGAAGGCAAAGGAAGACTAATGATGATGATAATGATGATGATAATTAATAATAATAATAATAATAATGACTAGCAATGACATATTGCCTGAAGTTTGCAAAATGCTTTACAAATATTATCTCACTTATCACTACAACATTGAGAGGTAGGTTTTATTGTTATTCACATTTTACAGATGAAGAAACTGAGGCAGACAGACTTGTCGAAGGTCACACAGTAAATATCATAGACTATATTTGAACTCAGATCTTCCAGACTCCAGGTCCAGCACTCTTATCTACTATACCAACTACCTCTAATTGAGGTTGAATGTTATAAAAAGAATAAAATCAGTTAAGGTCTTTGAATTTTTAAAGTAAGCTACAAGGGTAGAGGTCTATAGGTTATTCTGCCTAGGAAGAACCTTAAAATGTTATTTAATACTCTCTCTCCTGCCTTTCAAGCAAAATAGAATTTATGTCATTCTAAATTAACAGATTATTTATAATCATTTACAGAAAAGTAGAGTGATTTTGATTTGGTGATCTCACTACAGCAGCCCTGGTTCAGTTTCCAGTCAGGAAATGCTATTTGAGGCAGAAAGATGGCACAAAGAATTAGAGTGCCAGGCCTGAAGTCATGAAGGCTCATCTTCCCAAGTTCAAATCATGCCTCCAACACTTAGCAGTTGTGTGACCCTGGGCAAGTCACTTAACCCTGTTTCCCTCAGTTTTCTCTCTGCAAAATAAAGTAGAGAAGGAAATAGAAAACCACTCTAGTATCTATATCAAGAAGACCCAATGGGATCATGGAAAAAAAACTGAATAACAGCAATTCAATAATCTTGTTCAGGAATTCATTTTGTATTTCAAATGCTCAGAAAATTCCTTCTTCCATGTAAAGATGGTCGTTATTTCCTCTTGAATAGTCCCTGAAAAGGATTGAATTAATTATTACCCTCTGTATAAGAAAACACTTAGACACTAAAAAGCCATAGCTTCCCTTTTCCAGACAAACTAACCCACATTCGTTGATCTCTTTCATGCATACCTCCTAAATCCTATGCATTCTCTGTTCTGTGTTGACCTCACAATATCTTGGCACTAATCAAACCCCCTCTCTTAATAAGGAAAGACAAGGAAGTTCAATATTGTTCAATACTTTCCATTGGCAAAATTAGAGCTAAAAGGAGGTCTCCAGCAAATTCCATGTTCCTTCTAATACCTCATGCTAGCTCTATATTCACTAATCCACAAATTTCTATTCATCTGTAGGGTTACAAACTCACTACTATTCTATAATCAACCTTATTTAGTAGAGAAATAAACTGAGGCTCAACATGTCCCACTGCTAATGGTAATGAAGTCTTGAACCCAGGTCTTTTATTCCAAACTAAATCTGCAATGCTGTGCTCTTTCTCAGGGGCCATCTTCCAATTCCAATTTATTATACTTCTGACATTGCATCACACTTTTCTATTTATCTTTTTAGCAAGTCTTCTTTCCATAGTATACTTGGCTGAAAACTAAACCAGACAGGCTAACCCTACACTGAACTGTGTTTAATGAAAAAAACAGTGATTTTTTTTAAATCCCAATGGTCCTTGTTTTATGTGGTTCTGTTTCATCCATCAGCTCATCAGCAATAACAGTGCTAGATTAATCATTCTCTCCCTGAAGAGAGAAACAAGAGAAACAGGACATATGCTTCCTTAAACAATGTAAGTGAGCCAGGATTAATATTCAGAGGTCTTACTCTCATGAACTCATACCAAATCATATTTCTAGCTTTCCTTCATAGTCTCCATCTACTTTTCAGTCCTGCCAAAATTGAATTGCTATGACCCCAACTGGTTTCTTGCCCCTTTCTACCAACCAACCCTCATGTCTTTTACCTTGTCTTCAATATTTTTGGAAAATTTGTCCATTCTTCAAGTCCAAACTCATGTATCCTCTTTCCATGAAGCTTTACTGGATCTTACCAGTCAGACACAAAATTAATAAACTTAATATTTATATAATGCTTTTTAAAAAAATTGTACTATATCACTTGAAATCACAGCAATCCATTGAGAGAGGTACTAGAACTATCAGAGGAAATCAACTGATCTCCATTAATAAGATGAGAGTTCCATAGCAATGGGTCTTGGGGCTGGGGTTTCAGGAATCATTTTACAGATGGAGAAACTGAGAATTAGATTAAATGATTTGCTCATGATCACACAGCTATTGAGCGATAGAGGCAAATCTATACCCAGGTCTTCCAAACTCTATTTTCCCAAACTCACTTTCTCTCCTCCAGTGTCAGGTAGAGAATATCAATTACCTTAGGAATTCAACTTAGAAGATGACTGGTCTAGGACAGTGGCCAGCAAGGCATAATGAGTCTGTCCTCATTTGGGTTGATGACCTTTGTCAATCCTTGTCCTATCTTCACAGTTTGGGTTCATTACTCTAGCGTTGTCTTTTTCCTCAGTTGGGGAACTTTGCCAAGCTACCACCCTCTTTCCTCATACCTTTCATAGTCCTCTGTTTGTGTGAGAGAGAATATAGGTATAGACATGGAAAGATATAGATATAGAGGGCATTGCATATTATACATATATATTATATATCCAATATATTATATATATATCCATATATCTATCTATCTATCTATCTATATATATATATATATATATATATTGGATATAAGACAGGTTGCCTATGCCTTAGGCAACCATTTCTCTATTTGAATTAACATATTAACTATTTGGATTAGCATCCCTTGAGGATACATGATGAAGGAGACCAGAATCTCCCCTCTACTTCAGAGATAATGCAGCTATCCTCTAGTAATTTCCTTTCATTTCTGAAAACAAAGCTGGAACTAAAATGAAGATCTTCTGAGTTCAAATCCACTGTTCCTTCTATTACCTCATTCTGTCTCCATACTCCCAGTTTCCACAAATTTTTCTTAATGCATAGGCTCATATTCCTAGATATATGGAAGGGTCAGTTTCCTCCCCTTATGCCTCTCCTTCCAATCCCCTTGAAGCACCATTCTGAGGTCTGTTTGGTGTTGGGATGCCTTTCCCTTCCATCAGATCTGTTTCCATGAAGCACATAATCTTATAAATAAATCTTTATATTGAATGGATCTTCTTACTATTTAAATATTCTTTCTTTTGGTACAGTGTCTTGTGAGATCTCAAAAAGCAATTGTATCCCCTTTCATGTATTCTTGAGCAGTTGGGTAAGAGCTGCTACAGCAACTGCAGCAGTAACAGTGGCAGAGGAAGAGGCATCAGTAGACTGGCAGACAGAGAAAGAGTCACCGAGAGAGAGAGAGAGAGAGAGAGAGAGAGAGAGAGAGAGAGAGAGAGAGAGAGAGAGAGAGAGAGAGAGAGAAGGAGAGAGAGAGAACCTATCAGAAAGGAAAATATCCACTTGGCATTGATTAGGCTATATTCAGTGGAGGTGAAGTGAAAAATAGCTGAAAGGAAATTCTGTTGTGAAAGTCCCAATGAAGCTTGCATACTAGCCTCTCAACCAATTGTAACAATTCTAAAATTCTTGGTTGCTTAGCATTTTCTTTCTAAATGTGAATAACTTTTCTCTACTAGAATTTTGGATTCACTTTTTATTCCTCTTCCTTCTCTTGAGAAGGATCCCTTAGTCTAAAGGCAGATATAGAATATTTATAAATACAATATTTTATTATATCACAATTTATAAAATAGAAATTATTCCTCAGGAATCTGAGCTAGGGAAGGAAGCAATGGCAGTCCTGTTCCCCAACTGAGGAAAAAGACAACGCTAGAGTAATGAACCCAAACTGTGAAGATAGGACAAGGATTGACAAAGGTCATCAACCCAAATGAGGACAGACTCATTATGCCTTGCTGGCCACTGTCCTAGACCAGCCATCTTCTAAGTTGAATTCCTAAGGTAATTGATATTCTCTACCTGACACTGGAGGAGAGAAAGTGATCAGACTTACTGATTAATACTCTATCCCCCTCCTATAAAACCTGATCCTCTTCAGCTCTCTCAGTTCTTGTAAACCGTGGGGTGAGATAGAACAGGAATGTCACTCATTTTATTGACTAGAAATTAATATGTCCCAACTCATCTCAGTATTTTCCCTTAAGAAGCTTTCTTTAGGGACTGCAGTTTCCAAGGTCTTCAACTTCTAATGTACCTCTTCCCTATCCTTCCCTGTCTTTCTTTGTAGGTGTCAGTCCCAGCCCTACAAGAGATCTGGCAGGATGCCCTCATGTTGGAAGTGTTAAATGTTGCTCCAGTTTGGCAGGCACCTGCTACTCTAAAACCATCCTTTCGTTGTCACCATCACTCCCTCTGAGTGTCTCCAGTTGAGTCATATCAAAAAATGATAAATCAAAAAGGTCTATTGCTTTCATAATTAACTGACTCATTTGGTTTTACTGCAAATCTCTTCGTGGTCCTAGCAATGGCTCATGAAACAATATTCTATTTTTTAGCATATTAGAGTTTGGATCATATGTCTGGCAAGATGGTAGAATAGTTGCTTTTCTCAAAGCTCTCCAACTCTAAAACTCCATTAAAAAGAAGAAATGATGAGCCAGATATAGATTAAGTAAAGCTGAACCCCAAAATCCACAAGATAAGGAGATCAAAACTTGATACAAGATTAAATTTTTTAAAAGTCCAGAAATACTATCAGTGTACTTCAAGACTTGGGGAGCTAGGTGGCACAGGGAATAAAGTACCAGCCTTGGAACCAGGAAGACTCATCTTTTCTGAGTTCAGATCTGATCTCAGACCCTTACTAGCTGAATTGCCCTGGGCAAGTCACCTAATTCTGTTTTATTCAGTTTCCTCATCTATAAAGTGAACTGGAGAAAGAAATGGCAAACCATTTCAGTATGTTTGCTAAGAAAACCCCAACTGATTCAAGGTGATCCTTGCACACCAAGGACTTAATTTGAACTTCTTCTCACTACATAGAAACAACACATCCTGAAGAAAAGGGAGAAAAAGTGGACGAAGAGGTGAAGAATATCTGAGTATCACAGAGTACAGCAGTGCAGATTTAGTTAGAGATCAAGGCCTCTGAGCCAGAGAAAAAAAGGGGTCAGAAACACAACTAGGGTCAATACCCACTCCTCCAGACCTCAGAAGATCCACATGTCCCAACATGAAGAGGCTCAGAATGCTCAGCCTCAAAGGGACCTATGCAGCACTAGAAGAGGGAGAGACCAAAGAGTGAGGAGTAAAATCATAGACAAGAGACTTGGAATACAAAAAACCCAAAGGCCAAGGGAGAAAGCAGTCTATAAATAGATAAAACAATAGAAAGGTTGATGAAGAATGAGAAAAAAGGTCAAAGAAGTCAGAACTCTAAGAAAAAAAAAAACTAAGTCAGAAAATGAACCAAAATTCCCCATTCAAAAAGGGAATTCTGTGGGCTCCATAGGAAAAAAAAGAGGACTAAAGCAAGAAACTCCTGAGTGGTTCATAAGGAAAAAAAATAACATTTTTAAAAGAAGAAGCCAGAAATGAAATTGGGAATTTAGAGTTCTCAATGTAGATATTTTTTAAGTATAGAATTTAGAAGACAAGATGAAGAATATTTCCAAAGAAATAAAGGCTTTGGAATGCCAAAGTACAGAAATGAAAGAAAATTTGTCAAGAAGAAGCAAAAGGCAGCAAGGTTAAAAGAGCACGTGAATTCTCTACAAGCCAAAGAAACTAACCTTAAAGATGATATTCACAGAAACAATTTAAGGAGCAGAGGTCTCCTAGAAAAACATGACATATTAGAAAACTTAACTGCCATACTGCAACAAATAATAGAAAATATTCAAAAATGTTTGAAAACAGGCAACTAATAATAAATTATAAAATTCAGATGATCCCAGAAACAGGAGTTGAAGCTATAATACAAAAATAAAAACAAAAATTCAGTGTCAAGAGATTAGAGTAGATAGACTGCTCTACCTTTCCTTTCTCATCTCAGGCTACTACATAGTCCAAATAGCAGTAGAACTGGCCTAACCACTGTTCTAAACATGCCTAGTGCATTTCCACCTCAGCACCAATATTTATCCAGTTCCTTATTAATGGAATGCTTTTTACTCACTGACAATCCAACTTTTAAAGTAAAAATCTGATAAAACCTTCTCTAAGAAGACCTTACTTAACAATTTGTATCGTTTTTATACTTTTTAAAAAATTTACTAATTCCTTGATGCGAGGAACTCCTAGTGAAGAAATTCATTCCATCAATTCAGATCAGTACTACTTTTTAGTGACCAAGATAAAACAAAAACCCAGACTAAATCCCCATCCAGATGGGATGGTTATAGTTCAAATGAAACTTGTGTTCCCTAGAAAGGTGGTAGGGATTGAGAGGGGTGGATTATTTTCTAGGGATCACTGCCCTAGATGAAGTTTAATTGATCCCTAATTTTTTTTAAAAAAAAGCAACTCTGCTGTAAGGTCTAGTGACTGGGTTTCTTTCATCACAGCTCCCAGTTTCCTCTTTACTATGGTATGACCCTTGACTTGTGTGATCAACTGAAATTAAAAGAGAAACAGAACCCCTCATGCTCAAAGTTCATTTAAACTAAGAAATTTAGGAAACTGGAGACGACAACCTTCATATGTTAGGAATACTTCCTAACAAAAGGCTACCTAGGGGAAAATATGGGATTCACCTCATTAGAAGGTTGGATAGCCATCTCTTGAAGAATAATAATAGAAATGATTGCCTAGAAAGACCTCTACAACTCCTTCCAATTCAAAAATTCTATTGCAAATTTATGACCTAATAGGTAGGTATCACCTCCAAACCAGTAACTATCTTTCATTAAAGGAAAATACGAGGCACCATCATCTTTCTAGTCATTCAAATCAGCACTATTGTCTTCTTGACACTCCAAGTTTCATTACCCCCACTTAATTAATTAGTAGCAAATCTTGCAGGTTCTTGTCTTTATAACTCTCCCTTCCGTCCTCTCTATGCTCTCAAAACCACAATCCTAAATTAGACCCGGATCCTCTCTTATCTACATTAGATGGCAAAATGGATAAAGTTCCATTATCTACATAGCATAGTAAGTAGAGCATTGGATCTTAAGTCAGGAAGATCTAAGTACAAATTCGACCCCAGATACTCACTAGTTGTAAGACCCTGGACAAGTCACTTAACCTCGTCTCAGTTTCCTCATCTATTAAATGAGAACAATAACACCTAGGATTGCTGTGAGGCCCATGTGAGATATTAGAAAGCACATGAAGGATTTGTAAGCCTTGAAGCACTATGTAAATGCTAGCTATCATCATCATCATCATCATCATCATCCCCTTCTAATTGACTTTGCCTTAAATCACTTCTCTTTTCCAATCTTTTCTCTAGCCAACTGTCAAAATGTCACAGGTAAGAGACCATGTTGCCTCCCTACTCTACATACCCCAATTTTAATAAATTAGAGAAAACTCTAAGTTAACTATATTCTTGCCTCTTGAATAAAAACAAGCTCCTCCTTTTGATATTTAAAGCCTTCTATAACCTGTGCTCAACCTCCCTTTCCTCCTTTATTAGACATTGCTCCTCTTCACATACATAATGCTCTAGCCAAATCAACTTTTTTGTTGTTCTTCACACCTCCAAATTCCTCCAGATTCTGTCTCCATACCTTTCCACAGGTTATCTTCCATGCATGAGAGGTGAAACCCTCATTTCCTTCAAGATTGAGTTCAATACCACCCAGAAACCTTTCCTGATAGCCCCTTGGCTGCAATAACCATTCCTCCCCAAATTACTTGTAGTTAATTTGTATACAGATCTTCCACATACTTATACATGTCTTTTGTTTCTCCTAACAGAATAGAAGATCCTTGACAACAGGCACAATATTTCCTTTTTCTCTAGCATCTGGCAAAGCGCATGGCCAGAACAGGTGTTTAATAAAGTCTCATGGATTAATTCACAGATTCAATGAAAGCTATGTGCTAGGTAAGATCTGACATGAGAAATATATACTCCAAAGATCAGAGAAGGATTCCTGGAGAAGTGAAGAGGTTGGAGTGAACATGTCTATGGAAATGTAAAAAGGAGATCCCTTCACTCTGGTGCTTTCTTCACAAATCAATTTATTCCCGAGACCCCAAGCTCACATGAAAATTTATACTCATCTTCGATGAATTTTCAACACTCCTTATTTGTGTGAGAGACTTACAGTAAGTGATGATCTGGTGTTAATGCACTTTGCAAATTTAACAGGAATCTGAATCAGCAGAATGTTTGGGAAACATATATCAAATGGGATAAATGCATTCCTACAGACTCACTGGTCAGAGCTCAAGGAAAGTTTGTGCTCCCTAGAGGGGTGGTAGAGATTGAGAAGGGTAGATTATTTTCCAGGCCTCACCCTCTGGCCCTGGATGTGGTTTTATTGATCCCTAATTTAGGGGGGAGAAAGGCAACTCTGTAGTCAGGTGTAGTGACTGGGGGACAGAGAGTATGGCTATGTTCCTGCATTTCTTTTTGCTGTCTCTGCATTCAGTATGATCAGTAGGAAAGAGAATAGGGAAATTTTCATTGTGAAGGGGGAGCTTTCATTATGAAACAATACTGCATGGAATTCTTTAGCAAACAGAATGAGATTGGCAGGCATTTAGGTTGACTAGTCTGCTAAGCTCCCTAGAAGTATGCACTTGAATACAGGCAAGGAAGGACAAAGGATTGGAGATGTCTTCGGAGTTTTCCTCTCTATTTGGATAAATGTTAGCTTATATATTTTGAATAGTCACAAGTTGAAGCTTTTAGTTCTAGTCCCTCTTTTCAGATTTCAGGTTTCAAAGGTTAACAAATACAACTTTAGTTCAACTTCTGGTACCCTGTAACAAGGGTCCTCTAGAAGAAATCATCTCCTTCTGGCTCAAGAGTTTCAGTTGTTAAATTTTCAGTGTGGATGTTTACCCCTCAGAAATTGGCAAATATTATTACTTTGTTGATTGTTATACTTAAGAAAATAATAGAAAAGGTTGATAATGCAAATTAAATATTAGCATGCATCATAGGTATATTTTTCCAAAGAGTCAGTTATTAAACATTTGCCATCAGCCTATCACCTATGGACATAAATTCTTTTATCCTCAACAACACTACCTAGATAAAAAATGAAGAAAGTGATGCCTTTTTTACTAATGGAGAAGTTCCCAGAGAAGAGCTGAGATGTGGTAGGACTTATTCACACTTTTACTGTCTAAACCTTAGGTCTATTGCATAAATTCCAATCCATTACTCTAGCTATAGAAAAATATAGTCTGAGAAAACAATAAGAAACTGTCAAAGCAAAGGGTTGATTTAAAAAATTTATTGTTTCTGATATAAAGCTATGTATAGCCTTTGATCCAGAAAGGCCACTATTAGGTCCCAAAGAGATCATTAAAAAAAAGGGGAAAGACCCAAATGTGCAAAAATGTTCATAGCAGCTCTTTTTTTGCAATGGCAAAGAATTGGAAATTGAGGGGATATCCATCAATTGGAGAATGACTGAACAAGTTGTATACATCAATGTAATGCAATATTGCTGTCCTATAAGAAATGAAGAGAAGGCAGTTTTCAGAAAAACTGGAACAATTTACATGAACTGATGCTAAGTGAAATGAGCAGAACCAGGAGAACATTGTACATAGACAGTGACATTGTATGATGATCAAGTATGATAGACTTAGGTCTTCTCAGCAATATAGTGATCAAAGATAATCCTAAAAGACTTGTGATGGAAAATGCTATCCACATCCAAAGAAAGAACTATGGAGTCTGAATAAAGATCATAGCATACTGTTTTCATTTTTCTAAATTATTTTTTGTTTTTCTTTCTTGAGATTTTTTTCCTTTTGTTCTGATTCTTCTTTTACAGCATGACTAATATGGAGATATGTGTAAAATGACTGTGTATGTTGCTATCTTAGGGCAGGGAAGAGAGAAGGGTAGAAGGAAGAAAAATTACAAAAATGAATACTGAAAACTATTCATCTTGCACAAAAAGCCCCCCACAGTGGGACATTAAAGGCTCTCCCCCCAAAACACAGAGTCCAGTCCAAATCTGAAAAGGCAGATTGATTAAATCAAGCTGGATTTAATCAATCTAGATTAATTGAATAAGTAGTTTAATAATCAAAGTGGGATACTTACATTGGGCAGTCTAGAGCAGAGACTGGACAACATATTGAAATTGCCACAACATATTTGATTTTCTTCCAAGACTCCTCCAAACCTCTGTTCTTCTTCTTCTTCTTCTTCTTCTTCTTCTTATTATTATTATTATTATTATTATAATTACTTTTGCTGGGAAACTCACCTTATCACATTTTCTGCTAAAGACCTTGGCTTTGATCACACTATCTTAGTTTTTTTTGCTTAAGGGGATCCACATTATGACTTTCACCAATAGGGACCTCACACTATTTTTATATATAATTGGAAATTTTTTAAAGGAATTTTTAGTTTCCTTTATCTCTTTAAGGATATTTCATTTACATGGGGAAAGTCCATCAAGGGTCCTCAATGGAACAACCCAATTGAAGTATTTCAAAAAGAGTGAGAAAGAGAAAAACTACACACTGATCATCAGCAGGCTAAGAATCTAGTGCTGGCTTTATTGTAACTAGTTGTGTGACATTGGGCAGTATCACAACTATAAAATGATGGGAGTAACCTGGATGATCCCTTCCTATTCTAACATTCCTGGATCTTAACTTCTTACCTCACCCACTTTCTGATCATAAGAGATAAGAGAATTTAAAGGAAAGAAATTATTTCATAAATACTCATCTCACACAAATGATTATTTGCTCACTGCCAAAAAAAAAAAAACTTAGGAAGGATTATCTGGAAGACTGAATATAACCAAATTCCATCTTCCAAAAGTCATACAGTTTGGAGTCATTCCAGTTTGACTGGCTAAAGTGAGTCAACTATAATTAAATTATTGAAAGTCTAATGATTACCTTACTGTTTATCTGACAAAAAGCAATGATGAAAATATATGTGGCCAAAATTGAAGGTCTTAAGTTCTGAATGATGAAAAAGTTTATGGTTTAAGGAGTATGAGGGAACTTAGATATGACTGGGAGATGGAAAGAAAGAAAAGGAGCTAAGAAAGGGATTAAATTAATAAGAAAGTAAGGGAAACTCAGAGAAAGTACCTACTAGCTGAATAACCTGGGCAAATCACTTAATCTCTCTTTGTCTCAGTTGATCCACTCATAAAAAGGGATAGTAATATACTTAACTCATAGGGTTATTAAAAGGATCAAATGAGATGATTTGTAAAGTACTTTGCAAATCTCATAGCTCTATGTAAATGCATACCTCATAGCTCTATTGTTATTACTTGAAGTAAGGAAAAAAGATGCACTACCTCTTGAAGAGGTATTATTTGATGGTGATTCTACATGATGAACCAGGATCTATGAATTAATAAAGACAATTTTTTGGATTGCTTCTATCCTTCCTGGAGATCAGCAGGGTGAACTTGTTAAAGATTCCTTCCAGTTTGAAGATTACATGATTATACATATAAAACTCAAAAGGTAATGGAAATTCAGTAGTTAATCCAACCAGTGTAATTAGCCAGATTGAAACATTCAGGTGAAATAATATAGAGTCTGAATGATATTGTTGATTAATTTAACTAGATAATTAATTATTTCCGATTTCACCTTATGTCTTTTCTTACTCTCTTGGGCACAGATCCACCTAGAAGAGTAGATCTGAAATCAGTCTCATTATATAATTTGAAGTAGAAGAGCTCATAGACCCTTCTCAGCACCTTGGAAGGCAATCCCCCCCTTACTTCAATCTTTTTCTTTTAAGATGTTGTTCAGGCACCTTATTCTACATGAAGCCTTTCTTGATCCCCCCAAGTCATAAGTGAAAAACACTCATTATGATTTCTATATATTTAAGGAGATAGATATATGAATGGATGGATGATGGATAAGAGAACAGAAAGGGAACAATCAAAAAATTTTTGAAGAAAATACTGCCTCATACAAGAAGGAAATGGCAAGAAGTAGGGGGAAAAACCTTGCAGCATAACAAACAAATACTATAGGTCCTTAAAGAAAAGTCAACAGAAAAAAGTTAGAAATGTATTTCGATAGCCTAAGACATGAACCTGAATCTAACATAAAACATCTAAAATTGGATAATGAACTCTCTAAAGAAAATGAAAGATGAACACAAGGTTATAAGGGAAAGGTAATATCAGGGAGAGAATAAGCATAAGCAAAATGAGGGGTGATTCATAAAGAGGGATTAAAAACAAAGGGAGAGAAAGAAAAAAATTCTAACCAATATCTAGTGTCTGAATTGGATAAAGAGATAAATGGTTAAAGAATAAGATCAAACCAACTAGTGTTGATTCCCTTCTTTTCCTTTGCCCATACTCTTTTTCTTAAGGAAAGAAGAGGAAAAAGAATTAGAAGAGGATAAATTGGAAAGGAAAACAGAACTAACAATAATGACCTAAAATACTTTGAATGTGAATAGGATAAACTCATCCATAAAACAAAATAAGGTAGAGAATGAATTAGAAAGCAGAATCCAATAGCATGTTTTTTTTTACAAAAAAACACACTTGAAAAACAAAAGATTTAAACAGTTAATATGTCTTAGACTAGGCAAAAGTAAAAGTAAAAATAGCTAAAAACAAAAAGTAAGGGTAATTATATTGTTATATAATTATATAATTACATTGTTTTTAAAGTTGACAAGATAATGAAATGATATTGATAATATTGATAGCAAACATTTATATAGTACTTTAAGACTTGCAAAATACCTCACATAAAATATCTCATTTTATACTCACAGTAATCCTATTATTCTTCTCATTTTACAGATGAGGAAACTGAGGCATATAACAATTAAGTGACCCAATCTCACAGAATATTATATTATTGAATTATGAATTTAGGTCTTCCTGACTCCAAATCTTATGCTTTATCTACTCTGTACCCAGTTGCCTTTAATATCATCACATATTATATAAAATATAACTTAAAGGTATAGCATCTAAATATTTAAAGGAAAAAATAACAAAACAGGCTAAAAAAGACAGCATAATTTAATTAGCAAACTCAACATGTCCCTTTCATATTCATATGAACACATATACATACATTTTATGTGTGTGAATATTCATACTATAAATGTGTAGATATACATATATGTAGATATATAAAAAATTAAGGAACTGTTTTTTAAAATTAATTTTATTTTAAGGCAATGGGGTTAAATGACTTGTCCAAGATCATACAACTAGGCAATTATTATGTGTCTCAGGCTACATTTGAGTCCTCCTGACTCCAAGGCCAGTGCTCATTGTGACACCTAACTGCCCCCTGAATTTTTTTAGGAAAAAAACATATAATAGACATCTAGGAATTAATGAATGGACATTAAAAACACTACGGATATTTCTTAGTTGTGTATGGCACCTTTGCAAAAATTATTTTGCTAGGACAAAATATCACAAACATGCAAGAAAACAAATGTAGCAAACATATCCTTTACTGACAACAAAGAATAAAATTATAGTCCCAAAGAAAACTTAAAGGATTAAGAGGATTTAAAAAAATAAAATCTAAGTAATAGAGCAAGAATAAAATATTAAAAAAATAGATTTTTAATCAAAGAAAATTACAACAATGAAACAACATACAAAAATTTGAGCTGAAATAGATAAATCAGTTTTAAGGAGAAAATGCATATCATTAAGCATTTTCACCAACAAAAAGGGAAAAGAACAAATCAATTTATTGGTCACACAATAAAAATAATTAGAAAAGAAACAAAATCAACCCCCCCAACCAAACAAAACAAAACCCTAGCAAAGCAGAAAAAAGGATTTAACCTGATCTTTTTTAAAACTTCAAAATATATGAACTATTAATTTAACAAAAGAGGTGGGAAATTAGCAAAATTTAAAAAATAAAAATGAAAGTTCACAACTGAAAAGGAAAAAAAATAAAGGAAAATTCAGAAAATTGTTTGCCTAATTATATCCTATTAAAATTCATAAATGAAATGAATGCTTTTTTATTTAAATTGTCAGATTAATAGAATAACAAATGGACAATTTAAATAACACTAAACTTAGAAAAAGAAATTGAATGTCATGAATGAATACCCAAGGGGAAAAGAAACAGACCCAGAAATATTTACACATGAACTCTATCAAAAAATAAAATGCTAGGGGCAGCTAGGTGGCGCAGTGGATAGAGTACCAGCCCTGGAGTCAGGAGTACCTGAGTTCAAATTTGACCTCAGACAGTTAATAATTAACTAGCCGTGTGGCCTTGGGCAAGCCACTTAACCCCACTGCATTACAAAAGCCTAAAAAATTAAATTAAATTAAATCAAATCAAATTAAATAAAATAAAAAATTAAATTAAATTAAAATAAAATAAAATAAAATAAAATGCTTAACTCCAAAATTACATAAATTATTTACAAAATAGAAAGAAGAAGAATTTGAAACAAATATAGTCCTATTACTGAAAGTAAAAGTAAAGCAGAGAAAGAAAATATAAATCAATGTTTAATAAATATAATGCAAGTATTTTGATTAAAATATTATCTAATAAAATATAGCAACAAAGTAAAAAGTTATATATTATGCTCAAGTTGGATTTACACCAAGAATGCAAGGTTAGTTCAAATTTATAAAAAATTAATCATAATAGATAATCTTAATAACAAAAATAATTTTAAAACATTTTATTATATTAATAAATATAGAAAATTATTGTTAATTTTTATATTTAAAATATTAGAAAGCATAAGAATAAACAGTCTTTTCTTTAATATGGTGTGCAGAATCTATTTAAAATCAAAAGCTAACATATCTATGATGGAAAAATATTAAAGACCTTTCAAATAAGATCAAAAGCAAAGTAAGGCTAATTGATGCATTATTATTTCATATAGTTCTAGAAATGCCATTTATTGTAATAATACAAAATAAATAGAGAGAACAAACCAGGTAAGTAGAAGAACCAAAATCATCCCTTGGTTTAGATATTATACTTTCCTTAGAGAACCTAAATATCCAATTAAAAATTCATTGAAATAATCAATACTTCAATAAAATAACAGGATATAAAATAATTACTAAAACTTATCAGCTCTTTTGTATATTATCAAAAAAACTAAGAAGGAAGAGTTAGATGAAGAAATTTCACTCAAAATAACTACAAAATATATTAAAAACAGAGAAGCTACCTACACATGAAAATTATATGGATACAACTAAAAACCCTCTTTATAAGGCTTAAGGGCAGATTTACATAATAGAAGAGATAGTAGTCATTCATGCTTGACTGAGACATGTTAATATAGTAAAAATGAGAATGCTACCTATATTAATCTATAGCTTTAATGACATAACAAATTACAGCGATTTTATTTTGAAGACTAAACAAAATAATAACAAAATTCATCTAGATGAAAAAAGTTCTCAAAAGTCCAAAGGAAAATGATAAAAAAGAAAGAAGGAAGGGAACCTAGTAATCATAAAAATCATTATTATTTCTGCTAACTTTTATATCTTACCTAACATTCATTTGTTAGCAGCTAGATGGAATAGTGGATAGACACTGGAGTCAAGAAGACATGAGTTCAAATATAATCTCAGATACTTATTAGCTATGTGACCCTGGGCAAATTACTTATCCCTGTTTTCCTCAGTTTCCTCATTTGTAAAGTGAGCTAGAGAAGAAAATGGTGAACATTCTAGTATCTTTGCCAAGAAAACCCCAAATGAGGTCACAAAGAGTCAGACACAACCGCAAAACAACAAAATATTTATCTATGCTATTGCATATGTGTATAATTCCACAACTAAACCATATCAACATTTATATAGCCTTTACCATAAGTACTATAAGTGCTTTAAAATTAGATAATTTGATCCTGAGCTTTAGGTTCTATTATCCTCATTTTTCAGATGAGGAAATCAAAGCAAACAGGAGTTAAGTGACTCCCCAGGGTCACAAAGGTAGTAACTATCCAAATTTGACTCCAAATTTGAACTCAGGTCTTCCTGACTAGTCCAGGTACTCTTTCCACTGTGCCACCTAGGATGGTATCATCACATGCTAAACTATACTACAGAGCAGTAGTAACCAGGAAATATATTAACAGTTTTAGTGAAAAGGTTGATCAATGCAACAGATTAGGTAACTAAGGTTCTCAAACATGATAGTAGAGGGTTAAAATAAAAGCAATTATGGGGGTAAGGAGTCTCCTCTGAATATAAAACTGAAGTGAAAACTGGAAAGCAATCTGATAAGAAAAAAATATACTTAAGTTAACATTTTACACTATATCCTATAGTATAATTCAAAAGGGCCCTAAAAAGAAAATGTCATCTAATAAACAAATTACAGAGAACAAAAGGAGATTCCTTTCTCAACTAATAACAGAAAGCTGGGAGAAATTCTTGTTCCAACAAGGTAGAGGAGATCACAGGAGATAAAAAGGACACTTTTGATTACATAAAATTGAAAAACTTCTATGCAAAGAAAATCAGTACAATTAGAAGGGAAACTGTTACCTAGAGAAAAAAGTCTTTGCACTAATTTCTAAATAAAACTTTGATATATAGAAAATTGTATGAGTATATAAGCATAAGAGCCATTTCCTAACCAAAAAAACTTAAATTATATATACAGAAAATAGTCATATTCTTAAATAGGCCAAGTCACTAATAAAAAGAAAAATACAAATTAAAATAAATTTGATGTTTTATCTTATTCCTATTGTACTGGCAAAAATGACCAAAAATAAAAGTCAGTTGTTGGAAGGAATTTGGGGAAACATATACTTTTGGATTCACTTTTGAATGGAGTGGCAAACTAATCTAACTATTCTGAAAAGCAATTTGGAATTATACCCAAATAGTCACTAAACTGTGCATATCTTTTGACTCAGAGATTCCAAAACTAAGCATACCCCTCTAAATAGATCAAAGACAAAAGCGAAAGATTGTATTTACAAAAATATTTATAGCAGTACTTTTTTGTTGTAGTAAAGAACTGGAAGGAAAGTGGATGCCCATCAATTGTCAAAAGGTCAAACAAATAGTGGTATATGAGTACAATTATTTACAATTTCTTGGGTATTCTTTTTTTGTCAATTGGTTTCAACTTCCACACTAATTTTTCTCATTTTTCTTTCGTAAAATTTTGCTATATGTTTGAATACAAATATAATAAAAGCAGGATAAAGTTTATATTCAAAAAACTCCTAGCCATTTAAGTGGGCCAAAAGAATAATAAAAATTCATGCTCCTAAAAGTTGTTTTTGGATACTTTCCAGTTCTCAATCAATGATCCTATGATCCTATGACCATATGTCACTTCTATCTTGGTCTGGCCTTACAGAATTTTGATTAATTTTTTTTTC
Source organism: Macrotis lagotis (assembly GCF_037893015.1). Taxonomy (NCBI): domain Eukaryota; kingdom Metazoa; phylum Chordata; class Mammalia; order Peramelemorphia; family Peramelidae; genus Macrotis; species Macrotis lagotis. The sequence goes on along the minus strand of NC_133664.1, from coordinate 198,627,400 downwards.
TGAATCCTATTACAAAATTCCACCATCTGCCATCCCAGCAACAAACCTAGATTGATTGAAAGCTGGAACTGAATTGAACAGATCAATCTTAGTCCTCACCCCATACATGCACATGTTCTAATTTCTCCATATTTAGCAATTCCTATTATATCCAATACTTAAATTTAGGAATGTGTAACAAAATCAGCTTTCTCATTGAAATATTATTCATGTGAGCTGTCCAAAAATGCATTCCAACTTACAGAAGTCTACTAGAGATAAGGTTAATGTGAGTCTTTAGTGAACTGGGAAGTAGTGATATCCATGTTGTTTAACATAAGAAAAAAAGATTTTTAGTCAAAAAATCTAGGTTTTAATCTTTTCTTCTACTTAATACCTTGGACAAGTCACTTTACCCTCCTGGGGGCTCAGGTCTTGCATCTGCAAATTAATAGGGTTGGATGATCTCTAAGGTTCCTTACAGCTCTACACCCTCTTAAATCCATAATAATCATCATGAAGTTATATATACATAATTATGAAAAAAACATTTTAAGGTTTGAAATTTGCAAAGATGATCAGCATTCTACAGATAAGAATACTAAGGCACAGAAAATTAAAAGAACTTTCTTTTGTTAATTACATTTTATTTCAGAACTAGGGCTCTCAATTCTAGAGTTTTCTATTCAAAACCTATCTCTGTACACACACCTGCAAACATATCCATGTGCACACCCCCCACACACACACACACACAACCTTTTCCAATCCTTTTTAAGGTGAGGCAGAGGAAGTGGAGCTATGCCTCACCTAGTTGAACATAACAGTGGCTTCCTGGTTGTTGCTTGAATAAGACACCATCTCCAGACTGAGCATTTTCACTGGCTATCACACACACACACACACACACACAACACACACACACACACACCCCTAGATAACTTTATCTCTTTCTCCAGTCTTCCTTTTCTTCCTTCACATCTTAGCTAAAAATTCCACCTTCTGCAAAAATCTTTCCTCAATGTCTCTTAATTCTAGAACATTCCTTCTATTATATATAATTTGCTTTGTAAATATTTTGTTTTTCCTCATTCTATTGTAAGCTCCTAGCAGGCAGGCAGGGACTCTTCTGTATTTTTGTAACCCCAGTGTTTAGCATAGTCCTTAGTACATAGTAAGTGCTTAATAAATATTAATTGGTTGGCTTTACATAGTTCTTTGCATGTTGCCTGCTCCATTAGACTACGTATGACATCCTTGAAAGCAGACACAATCTTGTTTGCATTTATGGCACTTAAATCAGTGCCTGTCTTTGAACAAGCACTTAATGTTTTCTTTATCTCCCCAATTACATGGCTGGAGGAGGGTAGAGAAGAAGAAAGAAAGGGATGCGTTCTTGAATAATATTGTATTACTTATAATCTTATACCTGCTTATATGGTAGACTTAATTGGCTGTAGCCACCTGCATGAGAAAATAAGTTAAAAGGACTTATTATTATTGCTGGAATGTAGCAGGGCATGAGACTGGGAGACTAGAAGACATGGAAAAAATAAATTAAAAAAAGACTTCTTTCAGAAAAATCCCATTGGGTTGTTTATGTATAAGGTGTGTGTGTGTGTGTGTGTGTGTGTGTGTGTGTGTGTGTGTGTGTGTGTGTGTAGAATGGGAGATGGAGGGGAACACTCCATTTTCCTAGGGGACCTGAATAGCCTGTAGTCATCCAAGAATCTGCCAAGAATCATCTTCTCTACACTTCTCTCTTCTTTTAAAATGAAAATGCAGACTGTTTTCACACACACACACACACACACACACAACACACACACCCCAGATGCTCACCTCTTCAATACCTCATCATCATTCACATCTTACTGTGAATTACTTTAATTAGATCTTCAGATTGACTAAAACTGCCACATGGAGAATGGGAGGTTTAGTTTAGAATGTGTTTTGAGAGAGGAGTGAGGGAGAAGTCATTTTGGAGCATGGACACCTTGGGTGGATAAGGTGGAAACCTGAATGGAGTGTTATAGACAAAATTTTTGGACAGCAACTGAGAGAAGCATAAAGGCGCAGGGGAGGACAGAAGAAGAGAACAAAAGTGAGAGAGTGGTGGGAAAGGCGTGGGGAGAATATTTAGCCATCATAAACAAATTCCATTTAATTTCCAATTTTCCCCAGGAACTCCAGGCTCTGTGAGTCAATGAAAATTAGCTGAAATACCTCACATTCTGAGGTAAATAGGCAATGTCAGAGCACCCTACATAAATGTTACTCAGAGAACCAAGAGCTAGCATGTGGAAAAAGAATTAGGAATTTTCTTCTTAGTCCAAGAAGACAATACTAAGGGCAATGGATTGAACATAAAGAAAAATAGATTCCTCCTTGATATAGGGAAAAATACTCTAACAATCATAGTTGTAAGTCTAAGCATTATGACCTTCTGCTAAGTTTTGGGTATACAAAAAAAATAGTCTGCCCTCAAAGAGCTCCCAGTCTAATGGAGAAACCTACATAAAAAACAACTCTTTACAAATAAACTATATACAAGATAAATAGGAAATATTTAACAGGAAATACACTGGAATCAAGAGTGTTGGTAAAGGCTGAACTGTAGAAAGTGGGAATAAACTCTTTTTTTTATTTTAGATTTTTCAAGGCAATGGGGTTAAGTGGCTTGCCCAAGGCCACATGGCTAGGTAATAAGTATCTGAGGTTGGATTTGAACTCAGGTACTCCTGACTCCAGGGCCAGTGCTCTATTCATTGCACCACCTAGCCACCTCTAAACTTTCTATTACAGAATATCTTCAAGTAGAAGTTGATTAAATAGTTGTCAGGGATGGTAGGAAGGGAAAGAGGAGGGAAAATTCCCTTTTGAGTATGGAATTGGGTTAACTGACATGAGTGATTTCTCTGGACTCTGAAATCCCAATTCTTTTTTTTAATCCTAAGAATATTTTTCAATTATAAAAACTTGACAATGATCACAAACTTTTTCAGAGATTGTCTCCTCTGTTTATTTTTTTCCATTTTTTCTATTACATTTATACCTCTCTTCCCCCTTCCCTTTCTACCCTTGTAACAAAGAATTTTCAAAACAGGGGAAAAACTTATTTAAAAAAGTATAGAAAAACTCACCAATATATCAACCAAGTTTAAACTATATATTTAACATTTCATGTTCATAGTTGCCATCCTTTTGTAAGGAAGGAGGTGAAGGAAACTGCACCTTTTTGGGGGGAAGGCAATTGGGGTTAAGTGACTTGCCCAGGATCCCATAGCTAGTAAATGTCTAAGGGTAAATTTGAACTCTGGTTCTCCTAATTTCAAAGCCAGTCCTCTATCCTCTTCATCATATAGCTGCTCTGAGCTGTACTTTCTTAATGAGATTCTGATTATATGATTCCATGTTTCTAGGATACTCCACAGTATATACATTTGCTATCATAACTTTCCCTATTTAAAATAGTTAATTTAAAATGTTAAAAATCTACAAGAGATTCAGTTTCAGTATATTCATTTAGGTAGGCCTTAGCTTATCTTTTCATATTATTCCTAAATCATAAATCAAATGCTTCTAAAGGCAAAGGAATATTGGAGCTCTATTGATCATCTGTCACATGTACTCTGAGTATTGCCAAATGTCTATATCATAACTATTAATAACTTGTAGTTGTTGTTCAGTCACTTTAGTCATGTCCAATTTTTCATGAGTCCATTTAGGGGTGTCTTTCCTGGGAAAGATACTATTTCCTTCTCCAGCTTATTTTACAGGTGAGGAAACTGAGACAAACAGAGTTAAGTGATTTCCTCAGGTTCATACAACTGGTAAAGATATGAGGCCAGGTTTGAACTTAGGAAGATGACTCTTCTTGACTGCCCATCTAAAACTTAATCTACTTCACCATCCAGCTTCTCCTCCAGGAAATTTGCTTCACTTCTCTCTCTTAGCTAAACTTAATGACTGAATAGGCATTGCCTCAGTCAAACTGTGACCTAAGAAAGACTAAACTTTAAAAAGTCAAGGTCTCCCACTGCATCCAGGGTCATCTCCAGTTGTTCTGATCCATATCTGGCTACTGGACTCAGATGACTCCAAAGGAGAAAGTGAGGCTGGTGACTTTGCAAAGCACTCCCTCACTTAAATACATTTCATATGCACATCATCACCTCCCTGATGGCATGGTCTTCTTCAAGAACAAAGGACAAACAACAACGACAGAAAGAAGCACAATTAATCCATCCATTCCTTTAAAAAATAAAGTCTAATATATATTTATTTTGTGTGCAGAAAATAAATTAAATTTAATGTTCTTGATTATTTCATTGGGTTTGCACAAGACTTGCAAACCCAATGAAATAATCAAGAACATTAAGAATATATTGTCGCTCCGCGTTCACCCGTCCTGTCCTCTTTCCGCCATCTTGCAGCACTGCCACCATGGTGCGCATGAATGTCCTGGCAGATGCTCTCAAAAGCATCAACAATGCAGAAAAGCGAGGAAAACGCCAGGTTCTCATTAGGCCGTGCTCTAAAGTGATCGTCCGGTTCTTAACTGTGATGATGAAGCATGGTTACATTGGCGAATTTGAGATCATTGATGATCATAGAGCAGGAAAAATTGTTGTGAACCTCACGGGCAGATTAAACAAGTGTGGTGTAATCAGCCCCAGATTTGATGTTCAATTGAAAGATCTGGAAAAATGGCAGAATAATCTGCTACCATCCCGTCAGTTTGGGTTCATTGTGCTTACAACCTTAGCTGGCATCATGGACCATGAGGAAGCAAGACGAAAACACACAGGAGGAAAAATCCTGGGATTCTTTTTCTAAGAGTGTAAAACATATATACAAATAAAATGCTCCAGTGGACTGTGGTGCTTCCAGTCAGTGGTTTTGAACCTTGAAAAAAGTTTTAATAGCATTGTGCTGAAGCTCATATTTTTGTTCTCATAGGTATATGATGCTAAGTTCTAAAGGTCTCGTTCTGATATTTTGGGTTATGATTAGCCTGACTGTTGGATTTTATATGATTGGATTTGTGTTAAGTTGCTTGAGCATTGGTCCAAAAGTATCAGAACCTGAAATGGACAAAGGTGAACTTGCAGAACAGACTTTTCCACTGAGGCATGGAAAGAAGACCATCAATTATGAATGTTTGTTTAATAAGCCCATTGCATACTATTTGGGTTTATAAGAGTTGACTACGTATCTCAGGGAATACAGTATTCTTCCCTCATTATAACTCGCATTTCATTTTGAAGCCATTAAAGTTATCCTGGAAGACCAGAGGGGAAAAAAAAAGAATATATTGTCATCCTCTGATTAGAACTCAAGAAAGATCTGCACATTTTTCCTAGGAACTGAGAAAGATTGTTTCTTCTGTGTGTTTAATAATATGCTCTCTTTTTGCTATAATCACTTGTCTTACATAAGTTAAAATTGAATTTGCAGGATTTTGATATATATTTTTCAATTCTTCATCATGAAACTATAGTTTTTCACACTGGATATTAATCATATCTCTGATTAGCAGTGCATTTTTCTAAGTCTAGCCTTGCTATAGCTCATAGAATATTTTTCCCTTCCCATTCAATACATTTCACATTTATTCATGCTAGTTTTTTTTAAATTTTTAAATGTTCATTTCAAAACAGAAAGGAGAGTGATTTATATTGCTATTGAGGTTCTGGCTCACCTCCACTCTCAGCTTATAGCGAAAAAGCTACAGTCTCGATGTTGTCAATGTGTGTGTGCCAGAATGGTTTCTATAAGAAAGAAAAACATATAAAGAGGAAGAAAGGAAAAAAGAGGGACAGCTAGGTTGGGTAGTGGATAGTCTGAAGTCAGGAAGACTCATTTTTGTAGGCATAAATCCAGTCTCAGATATTTATAAACTGGGTGACCCTGAGCAAATTATCGAATGCCATTTACCTTAATTTCCTTATCTGTAAAATTATCTGTAGAAGTAAATGGCACCACTCTAGTATCTCTGCTAAGAAAACTCCCAAAAGAGTAAGATACAACTGAACAGCAACAGCAACAACAACAAAGAAGAAAAGAGAATAGAATGATTTGAAAAGGGAATAAAATGTGTTTAAATTTTATTTTTTTTTTCAATTTTCAGGTTTGTGATTTAAACACATTGGGCAGATGGGTTAGAATTCCCATTCTATTGCTCTAGTCTCTCACAAAGGAGTTAGAAGTATCTTGTTCCTCTGGCAAGATCTGAAATTCCTATGTCATGACAAAATCTGCCAATAACCCGAGAGACTGGAAGAAACAAAGGTAAGAGGCAAGTTCATTTCATTTTATTTTTCAATTAACAAGTATTTATTTTCTTGTTCTCCCACTGTTTGATATAAAAAAGAACTAGAACCATTGAAATAAATTTTCAAACAAAACAAATTCACACATTGTCCATGTCCTAAAAGGTATATTCATTTGACATACTAAATATGCCACCTTTTTGACAGATAGCATGTAGCATAGATCGATCATGTTTCCTGTGGTTCAGGCATTATGCTAAGCTCTGGAACTGCCAATACAAACAAGAAGGTATCCAACATTGAGCCATGACAGAGAAAGTCTGGAACACAGACTAAAAATTGTGGATCAAAGATCTTCCTACCTATAGGAAGATCAGAAAGACAAGAACAGCTTATGAAGATGAGAAAAATGATAAATGATGAGCCAAAATAAAAGGTATCTTTGTTCTAACCAAAAGAAAATTAGTTCAGTTCAATGAATAAATGTTCATTATTTTGGATGGAAAGAAATGAAAACAAGTCTACTATAGTACAAATCAATATTTTTATGCTCTTCTGATTCTTTTACAATATATACTTTTAAAAATCAAATCTCATTTTAGGCATATGATTTATATTAAGGAAAAGCCTATATTCAAGCTAATATCACAATAATGCCAACACATATTTCTATAATTCATTAAGATCCACAAAGTACTCCCTTTAAAATAAATATTAATCATTTCCCAAAGTTCTTCTATTACCAAAGATGTTAATCTGTAAACAATGCACTAGGAAACAAGACAGAAAACATTTATACTGTCCACATATAAGATAATGGTCCATCCAATGTAATTCTGGCCATTGAACCACAAGAAAGAAATCAGGGACTTACTTGAACTTCCTTAGTTCAAGTCAAGCCTCAGACACTGGAGTCATTAGCCACTGGATTTAAATTCAGCCTCAGACACTTAAGAATTACTTAGTTGTGTGATCTTGGGCAAGTCACTTAACTCTATTGCCTCCCCACCACCACCAAAATAAAAGAAGAAGAAAAGGAAATCAGGGACCTGAAACATCTCCAGAAAACTAAAATGATGATGGAAAGAAGCAAAAGAGAAAGACTTGTACATGATAAAACAAAGAGAAAAGTGTGCTGGAAAGAACTTAGGATACCTGAGTATTTAGTCTCCACTTTACTCTCAACCAGTGAAATAATTTAAACTTCCCCAGATATCTTCTTCTTTATATGTCAAAAGAGTGGGTTCAACTTCATAATCTTTAACATCTCTGTTCTGACATTCCATGATCCCACAAGATGGGATAAAAAGAAAGCAATGGGGCCAGCTAGGTGGTGGGGTGAATAGAGCACCGGCCCTGGAGTTAAGAGTACCTGAGTTCAAATTGGCCCCAGATTTGGGCAAGTCACTTAACCCCATTGCCTTACATTAAAAAAAGCAATGATAATAACAATAATAATAATAATAACAATAACAAGTGAAGTTTGAGATAGGATTACTTCAAGGCATACAAAGAAATCATGAAACTTACATAGTGTTAAATGAGAGACTTGATTCCCAAATCCCTGAAATTTAGAACTAGAGAATAATCAAAATTTGAAATAAGTAATCTAATAAAAAATAAAATTAAGTAAAATTTGATATGGCTAGTATTAAACCTATGGAACTGCTTTTTTCTTTCTTTTTGATAAGATAATAGGGTTAATTGACTAGCCCAAGGTCACACAGCTAAGGTTTTATTAAGAGTCTGAGGCCAGATTTGAACTTAGGTCCTCTTGACTCCAGGTCCATTGTTCTATCCACTGTACCACCTAGTTGCCCCAGAGTGTCTTATTTCAAAGGATGATACAGGTGGAAACACATCAGTTGGTTCAGATAGATTTAACTATCCTTTGGTTGATAGATAGAACAGAACTTTAAGGAAAATTCTAAGTTGGTCAGAATCTTGGTCCATCTAATCTAGAATTTCAAAACTGACAGTGGCATCAAGGAACATTTTTGTATAATGATACCACTGTCACAAAATGTCCCTTGATTCCATTATCAGGGATAAAAACCTAGATTGGATAGAACAGGAGTCTGATTCAAGTTGTCAGTTCTTAAATCTCAAGTCAGCATTGTCTAATGAAAAAAGTATGAGCCTGAAAGATAACATCAGGAAAGTAAGTTTTAATAGACATTAGGCAATTCTTTCTAAATCTCACTTTCCTCAATTTTAGCATTCCTTTCCAACTGTAACATTCTATTATAGCTTTAGATTAGAATCCTTAGAAATCTTAGTTTAAAAAATCTCCAGTATTCAACAAACTATCTTATAATTAATGAATGTTCAATACATATTTATTGAATGAATGAATAATTGATTTAATAATAATTGTATCAAACATGAAAAAAGATTTTAAAACACTGAGCTAAAGGTAATTCAGTGATTAAAAGCAAATAAGAACATTGACTTTGCATCTAGCATTTTGGGGGGGTTTAATGTGAGCCTATTTTGAAATCATGAAAAATCAACTGAATGAATGTGTATATGTATGACATTCTCACAAGATGAAAAAAGCAGCTGGCATCTCCTTGGCAAGTTGACTGGTAAAACTTGCTGCTGTCTGGGCATCTGGCTGCCTTGTCAACTATGTCTGTACTATTTTCCTTCTACCTTGGTTTAACTCACAGGAAAATCAAAATTCAGGCATCTGCTTGCCAAAAATCACCTCTCAGGAAATGTCAAATTCACTAGAACAAAAGGTATACCACCCAGTGCAAGAAATGATGTGCCCTGTGCTTTCCATGTGAAACAAATGCAAGTTGGCTGGGATAGAAACACTGCCACTTGGACTAGAAACAGTTGAAAGGATTGTAAACAAAGGCTAATGATAAATGGTAATGTAGCAAGTGGGTGGGAGGTGTTTAGTGGGGTGTCACAGGGATTGGTGATAGTCCCAGTTTTAGTTAACATCTTTATTAATGATGTGGTAGGAGGAGAAAACACTAACAACACATTCAATAAAGGCAAAGAGGTTGCTAAATCAGGAGGTGTTGCAAACAACACAAAGGCCAAAGAAATAAAGCAAGACAGACAAGATCCAGAGTCTGCACAGAGAAGGGGAGGATGCCTCCATTGGGTTTTTGAAAAAGGCAAAACCTAATGCATCCAAAGATTAGCTAACTAGCAAGGGAAAGAAGAGAATACACAAAAATCCCCTTCACTAGAATTATTTGCCTATACATGAAACAATTTGCTTGTCAGTGGGCAACTTGATTCAATAAGCACTTATTTCATGGGAGAGAGTGTTAGAAATGTGGATGTTAAAAAAATAGAAAATAAGAGTACTTAAACACAAGAAGCTGACATTCTCCTTGGAGATAAAGGGTTCAGAGGGAGAAAGTAAATCCAAAGGCAAGTAAATCCAAAATGATAAATACAAAAGAATACAAACTAACAACAATAAGAATCAAGAAAGGCTTTATGTAGAAGATGGCATTTGAACTGAGTCTTAAAGTGAGTTGGGGATCCCAAGAGGCAGAAATGGGGAGGGAGAGCATTCCAGGGACTGGGGATAGATGGGGTAAAACACACACACATAGTATCAGGAGATGAAGTGAGGTATGAGCAGGGAATGACATCAAGATGATTAGTTTGACTGGAAATTCAAATTCTGGAGAAAGAATATTCTGAAATCAGTCTTGAAAAAGAGGTTGGCACCAGATTGTGAAGACTTTCAGTGCCAAACAAAGAAATTTGCACTTGATCCTATAATAAGCCATTTGAATAACACTTGAAGGTTCACAAAACACTTCACATGCTTTATGTCATTTAAATAACAGCGATACACTGAATTTTAATTGAACAGGGGAATGACATGGCCAGACTTGTGTTTTGGGAATATCAATTGACCAATTGTGTATAGGAGACCCAAGAGACATGAGGCAGGAAGACCAATTCAGAAAATAATGAAATAAAAAAAGGCAAAAGTTGATGAGGTAATAGTCATATAAGCATAGAACATGAGACAGAGGGTAGCTAGGTGGTGCAGTGGATAGAGCACCGACCCTGGAGTCAGGAGTACCTGAGTTTAAATCCGGCCTCAGACACTTAATAATGACCTAGCTGTGTGGCCTTGGGCAAGCCACTTAACCCCATTTGCCTTGCAAAAAGAAACCTTTAAATTGAAGAAGTAATAAAACTGATAAGAACTTGAAACTGAATTTTAAGGATGAAGGCATATGAAGAGGGGAGGAGGACTCCCAGAGTGTGAACCAGAGTGCCTGAAAGAATAGAGATGTTCTACAGAACTGAGAAGGAGGAGGAGGAGTATTAGGGGGAAAGATAATGCCATCAGTTTGGGACACACTGAATTTAAGTTGCCCAAGGGAATTTCCAAGCAGAACTCTCTCTGCCAGAGATGTTGGAGATAAGAGCCTAGAATGTATAAATTTAGGAGTTATCTGCATCAAGATGGTGGTTGTAAGCCATGGAAGCTAAAGACATGACCAAGGGCAAGTAAGGACAGGGGGATGAAAAGGTCTCAGGACAAAACCCTGAAATTGACTCAAATTGTAGGAACAAGAAATGAATACTCTGCAAAAGAGACAAAGAATGAAAAGTCAGGAGATAGCAATATCACAGAAACCCTGGGAAGTCAGAGCATTCCAGAAATCCAGAAAGATGAAAACAAAAAAGACTATTCAATTTAGCAACCAAAAGATTATTGATGACCTTAAAGAGATCCATTTCATTAGAATAGTGGGGTCAACAATCATTTTATGTAAGAGATAACAAAATAGACACAAGATTATATACATTTTTTTCTGGGAAAAGGTGAAGAATTATAAATCAACAATTTCATAAGATAATAAATTTTCTTTATTATGTGATTGAATCTTGATATCAGTCTTAAAATAGTTGTTGAAATATGGAGAACAACATTGTAAAACCAGAAAGAAAAGTAAATGCTTTCTGAGCAATGTGGCTCCAACATACCATATGACTTCCAGTGTCTAACCTATTTGATTCTATTGTTGTGTTATCGTGGACTTTATTTTCACCACACACAATACTGGGGGGGGGGGAATCCCCAATTTCCTTATGTTACCAGAAATCAATTCAACAAACATTAATTAATCAAGCATGCACTAATTGCAATCTACATGCTTGGAATAATATGAACACAAGAGTTTCACAGGATGGGCAAGAATGATAGTGCGTGGACTATGTTATGTCACAGATCTTTGAATACTGATAGAATGATGTTTTATTTTTATTATTAATTTGGTATGTGATGTTAATTGTTTTCCTGATATTGAGCTGCATTCCTGTTATAAATCAATTTGATCATAGCAAATGGTTTTATTGATTGATTGTTGCATTGATTTTGCAAATATTTTATTTATATATTTCCATCAGTCATTTTTCATTTGATGAAATTGTCCCATAGTCTCTTTCTTAACTTCATTATCCTTCCGTGGTGTGGACCTCAGGGTCATATTATCTTCACAGAAATAATTTGATAGAATGCCTCCTTTCTCTACTTCTGAAAGTTCACAAAATTCAAGAATTTTTTGTGTTTTCTAAAATTCACTCATGAATTTGTCAGGTTCTGATGTCTTTTTTTAAATGACCATTTTAATTTTGTATTTTGATTTTTATTTAGGTTATTCATTTTGTCTATTTGAGTATTTATCAGTATTAATTGGTTGCCATTTATGGATATGAAGAAAACTATCCATCTAAAAACATCAATTTAATTGTTAGTATTCAAGATATTCATGAATTCATGAATTCTCATGAATTTTTGTTCAATGACCAAAAAGCTCATAACCTACTGATGGAACTAAATCAAACAAATATTGAAATTATTATTACATATAAAAGTAGAAGATATGAGAATATTACAAATAAATGTAAGGTGAAGTTTGTGAACTTTATTTTTTGGAATGCCAAAAGACAACAAAAAACATTTTATTGGATACTTGGACATTTCTACCTGCTGGGTTCACAGTGAGAATAAACAAAAATATTATTATAAAGATAGCAAAAGCTTATGTGTTAACAACTATTGAAGAAAATTATGAAATAGAGACATTTAAAAACATTACATTGATTTTTTTTTGTAAAATATTATTGCGACTGGCAGTGACCACTCACCACAATAGAACACTCCCTTTCAATGAATGGTCAAGCAAACAAACCAATACATTTCTGAAAATATATTATTCCATCCTTATGGTTGACCACTTCTTTGCTAAGAAACAAGTCATATTGCATCATCAGCCTTTGGCAATCATGGTTACTATCTGCTTTGATCAAAGTTCTGAAGGTCTTCAGCACAGTTTTATTTTGTGGTGTCCTTATGTAAACTGTTCTCCTAGTTTTACTTATTTTTATCTGCAAGGGTTCATATAAATACTCTCAAGTTTCTCTGAAACTGCATATTCATTATTTCTTATGAAATAATAATATTTCCTTACCTTCATCAATTTGCTGTCATTCCCTGATCAACAGTCACCTATGTTCCAACTATTTACAGAGAGTTTTATTTTTAGGGTTTATAAGACGTTTTCTCAAGGAGGATAGGGGGACTGCTGTGAGAAGAATGATTAATAAAACAAATATATATGGAAGAAATTATAATAATTTTTAAAAAAGAACTCAAGATCTATGCATAAAGTCACCCATTTTCTACTATAATATTACTATATATTACTGCTACTACTATAATATAATATAATATTGCTACTATAATATTTTTATATAAATTGAACATTTTTCTATATCTCTGATATTGTCCATTTAAGTGCCTTGTTGTAGTATTGCTCAAAGTTTAGCATCTTTTCTAGTTTGATTCCAAATTGGAATTAAGAATGATTAGATCAATTCATCTCTCCACCACACTATATTAGTGAAAATTTCTTTTCACAGATTCTCCAACATTTACTCTTTAAGTTTTGTCATCTTTGCCATTCTATTAGAATGAGTTGAAATTTCAGAGTTGTTTAAATTTGCAATTTCTTTTCTTATTAGTGATTCAGAGTCTTTTTTCATAGGAAGGTTGTGTGTCTTCTTTTGAAAACTAACTGTTCATATCAATTGACCATTTATCTACTGGAGAATGACTTGACTAGACCAAACTTTAGGAAAATCACTTTGTAAAATGAGTAAAGGATTCATTCTAATAGGAAGAGATTCAAACAGAGAGGCTATTGCAATAGTTCAGCTTAAAGGTGATGAGACTTGCATGAGGAGAAATAAAGGGGCATATAGGAGAGATGCTGAGCAGGTAGAAACAGCAAGATTTGGTAATAGATTGTATATGTGGGAAAGGAATGTGTGAATAAGGAGTTGAAGATGAAACAGGTGGTTGATTGAAAGGATAGTGAGAAGTAAAAGGAAAGTTAAGAAAAGAAGAAAGAAAATATAAGTTATTTTGTACATGTTGAATATAAGAAGTCCAAGATGTGACAACATATGATGAGAAGTTAGGGTTGTATATTCCCTATTATAGTTAAAATTGCCCTAATGTTGGCAAGACTTGCATTGCTGGCACATGAATCCAAACTATTTGATCCTTACAATATAGTTCTATAAACCCTTTGCTAATATTTTATTCAATATTTTTGGATCAATATTCACTAGTATGGTGAATGGTAGTGAATTAGAATTATAGGAACACCAAGAAATTGAGAACCGCAAGTGGTAGCATAAAGAAATTTTATGGAATGAGCGTAAATCCATGTTTGTAAGCAGCAGGAAACCCCGGGGTTCAGAAGATATAAGATCCAGTAGCTTCTTGTCCTACTAAATGAAGAAGCCCTTATTTGTCAGCTTTACAACCTAAGATATGGTATGCTTGTCTTCTGTCTGGGTTCAAACGAGGGTCACTACTATAACTGAAAACCAGAATCTTTATTAGTCATGTGAGCAAGCTATGTGGAGTTAATGAGAGAAAGCTTGGCCCCAAAGCCAAGAAAACTTAGGTTCAAATTCTGCCTCTCCCATATACAACTATGTGACTCTAGGAAAATTATTTAACCTCTTAGTATTTCAGGCAACCCTAAGACTGAATTGAAAAGGCACCTTGATTTGGTTAAAAGGAATTTCCTTCCCCAATTGCATCACTGGTTTGGGTATTCCACCTTCATTAAAAGGATAGCTCCTCCTATAGATAGGCAGAGGTCATGACTTATATAATTTATTTAGAACTTAAAATAATGCCAACTTTTTGTTATGATGAGGTTTTTATGGAGTCCTTTAAGAGGCAGCATGATATCAAGAATAAAGAGTTGACTAGCCTCAAAGTCAAGAATTGAATTCAATTCTAACCTCTGAAAAATGCTAGCTGTGTAACCCTGACCATCACTCAACTTCTTAGCATTCCAGGCAACCTCCTAAGATTATAAATGATAGAAAACAAACAGGTTAGGTAGAGACTTCACTAGAATTTCCCTACACAAGTCTGAGTTAAAAAATCTCTTTCCTTTTCTTCTAGTTTGGATATTAGGATATTTCTGACTCATAGATGAGTTTGGTCAGGTGCCTTTTATCCTTACTTACGCAAATAATTAATGTAACAGTGGAATTAATTGGTCCTTGAATTGAACCTCTTAATCTAAATATTTTTCTATTTTGCAAATATTCACCCATTTCCTCAAAGTTTTCAGTTTTATTTCTATATATTTGGGTGAAATTACTTATAAATCTCTGTTTCTCTTCTATCTCTATTCCTCATCAAATTTAAGTGTGCTTATTTTCAGAATCTCTTTTTTAAAAAAAATTCTTAGTTTCACTTATCAACTTAATAGTTTTTTTACAATGGATTTTTCTTCTTTGATTGTTAGAATTTCTTTATTTTCATTTTTTTATTTGTCAATGTCCTAGTTCTTCAAGTTGCATTTTCAGTTTATTTATCTCTTTTCTCTCTTTCATTGATGAAAATGTTTCAATATTTACCTTTCCCCCCAAGAACTGCTTTGGCTATATCCCAAAAGTCTTGCTTTATTATCTCATTATCATTTTCTTTTATACAATTATTTATTGTTTCTATGTTTGTTCAGTATCCATTTAAACCTGAATCCTTTCTTCAAGCTCTTCTTATTGATTTTTTCACTTTTATTGTGCTGTGGTACTGTAAGGATGGAATGATTGATTTACTCAATTCCATCTCCACTTAAAGTGTTAAGATGCCCAATCAATCAATTCAATCATAGGTCTTAGACTAAGAGGGAAAAGACTTTCCAACTAGAATGAGTTGCACAAAGAAAAGGATAGTCAAGGAAACATGGCCATATGCCGGAATCATCTATAAATTATCAAGAGAGATGAAAGGGATTCATCCCAAAAGTTATTTCAAATGTGACTTTCCAACACAATTTTAAGGAGAAACTTTCTGGAGAAGTTGGGAACTTCAGGTTTCCTTGACTAGGACTGCTCAATCTCCCTTGAGCTGGAGGAGGACCTTGCCAGCTTTTGAGGATTTGGGGACACCCATCTTCCATCATTCCTTATTGTATCTTTTGATTAGCCAAGGCACTATCTGCATTGAGAGTCCAAGCTAGATTAGCAGTTTAACTATACTAAAGATAAACTACAAAAGCACCCCACAAATGGGAGAAAAGCAACCAGAATCTGTGAGTTCCATTTTTGTCATATTGCTTTCTAGGCTTGAATCCACTTCCCTTATACTTGTGGGAGAATGTGTTGCTGCCTTTTGGAGGTGAGGGGTGGGGCTGATGTTTTGCAGTCATTCTGCTTACTTGACCACCTTGGTTAATATTCCTTTCTTATGGTCAACTAAATTTCACCTGATAATCTTGACTAGAAATATGCCATAGAGGGGATTCGGGCATTAGAGAATCACTTTGAACCACTCATTAGTATTCCTAGTATCCTGAGGGAAAAGGTGTAGCCTTGCTCTGGGACCCAAATTCATCTGAAACACTCAGAGTTAGGAGAGGGAATCACAGAGTTTGCATGGGCTACCACCTATAAATGATATCCTTAGCAGTCTGACATCTCTACATGTTTTATGAATTCTTTATGCTCTACAATTTCATTAATTTGTGTAAATTTGTCAGTCAAAGCTGAGAAATGTTCAAGATTCATATTCAATAACTGCTAAAGTTATGTCATCTAATTTTCTAAAATTCTCTTCTGATCCCTAATTTTCCTCATTTATCTTTCTTTTGTACTCTCAACCTAGTTGCTATCCTCAATCTCTCACTATATCTCACTCTTCCACGTCCAATATATTGATACCTCTTTCTCTCTATTGGTCGTGGTGTAGACCATGATGAATGATTGATGCCTTCCTCAAGTTTCTCCTCATTCCAGTCCACTCTCCATTTAGCCTTTAAAATGATTTTCCTACAGCACAGGTAAAACATATCATCCGTACTCAATAAACTACAGTAGCCCCCTATCACTTCCAGGATCAAATACAAAATTCTCTGTTTGGTATTCAAAACCCTAAAATTCCCTCCTTCTCCAACTCCTGTGTTCTTATACTTTACTCATTGATGTGTACTCTTTGATCTAGTGACACTAGACAGCATCCTTGCCATGAATATGATAATCAACTCTTGGCTTTGGGCATTTTCTTCTGGCTGTCCCCAAAGCCTGGAATACTCTACTACCTCATCTTTACTTCCTGGTTTCCCTGGCTTTCTTCAATTCCCCCCCCCCAAAAAATCCCACTTTCTACAGAAATTCTTTCCAATCCCTCCAATTCTAATGCCTTCCAAACTCTGTTAATTATTTATTTATCCTATACATTGCTTGTTTTTGCATATTTTTTTTGCTTGTTGTCTCCCACAAGGATTGTGAGCCCTTTGAGGGCAACAACTCTCCTTTTCTTCTCTCTCTTTGTATCCCCCAGGACTTATCGCATTGTCTAGAAATGGTTGTAATTTAACAAACATTTAGGGCAGGTAGGTTGCACAGTGGATAAAGTGCCCAGACTTGGAGTCAGGAAGACTCCTAAGTTCACATCTGGCCTCAGACACTTAACCAAATGTGATTCTGGATAAGTCAATTAACTCTATTCATCCCAATTTCTTCATCTGTAAAATGAGCTAGAGAAGGAACAATAAACCACTCCAATATCTTTGTCAAGAAAACCCCAATTTAAAGTCAAACATGACTGAAAAATGACTCAACAACAAGCATTTATTGACTGACTGACATATTTAAAGTTTGCAATAATTATGTTTTTTCTCTACTTATCCCAGGAGTTTGATTTTCTTTTCTTTCAAGCATTTTGATACGATACTAGTCAGTGCGTGTGTTTATAGTATTTATATTGTTTCGTTATGTAGGATGTCTTTAAGCATGTTAATTTTTTTTCTTATATCTTTGTATCTATGTCTTCATTTTTAAATGAGCATCCCTGGATTCTCAGATTCTACTAAGGCAAAATAGATTCTACTTCAACCATTCATTTGACTTCTTTGAGAATTTGTTTCCACTGTGTTCCTTGAAGCAACATGTTTGAATTTGCTTTCTGATTTATTCCTTCACCATTCTCTAATTTATGTATGAGTTTATTCCATTCACTTTCACAGTTATGACTGCTAAGTTTGCATTTCTTTTCAATATGTCCTGAAATGCTTAATATCTTTATACCTTCCCTCACACCATCTCGAGAAAAGAAAGGTAAGGGGATGAGGAGGAGAGTAAATCAGAAATAACAATCTAGTTGAAATGTGATCCTATCTTCTCCTCACAGAGATCCCTAGGTCTTGCCCTTTCTTTTTTCTAACCTTTTGATCTCTGCTTCATAATAAGCCTTTCTTGGCTAACTTATGGCTATTTCATTCCCAAATCTGCCTTCTTTTTTAAATATATTCTTGTCCCTGCCCAATTCTTTGTTGCCTTTATTATCTCTCTACTCTATATCCCCCCCCCAACTTTTTCTTTTCCAGTTCAAATAAAAATGAGGCTCATGAGATAACTCCTCCCTTCAATTCCCCTTTGATATTCATTTAATCTGCTCTAAATTTACAAAAAAGTGAGATCTTCCTATTTATTCCTCCTCTAATGTATTACTTCCCCTCCTTTTCTTTATTCTCTTAAATATATATATATATATATATGTATATACATATGTCTTGAATTTGTATTTATTTATTCCCATTGTGACCCCTGAAGATGGTGGCATTTGGAGGGCGTTTTTTTGCAAGGCAAACGGGGTTAAGTGGTTTGCCCAAGGCCATACATCTAGGTAATTAGTAAGTGTCTGAGACCGGATTTGAACCCAGGTACTCCTGATTCCAGGGTCAGTGCTTCATCCACTGCGCCACCTAGCCGCCCCGGTGACATTTTTTTTTAATGAAAAGTCTTTATTTCCCTTATTAATCAATCAATCAACAAGTATTTACTAAATGTATATTATGGACCAGGAACTCTTCTAGGTGCTTGAAATACAAAGACAAAACTAATAATCTCTGCCCTCCCAAAGAATTTTACATTATATCAGATTTACTAATTATTATTTCAGAATCCCACCGTCCCTTTAATGCCAGCATTATACCATTGCTTTTCTATGGCAGTGAAACAAAGAATACAACAGTGTTCAAAACAATTAAAATTAATATTATATAGAGGGATATAAGGAGGCACATAATAAATATGAGTAGCCTGTCACATATAACCAATAAGGAACTTCAAAAAAGGAATAAGAGTAAAAGACATGATGAAAAAAATGCACAATATGAAGGAAAGACGTTCATGTGATTAGGGTGAGGATGACAGGTGCTCCACTAATCATTTGCATTGACAGAAGAAAGTTAGGAAGGTCCCCAACATACTGAGTGGATTTCCTGAGGCAAAATTTTGGAAGAACTTAGACAAGAGTTTCACAAGATGGACAGACATAACAAGATTCAAATTTGTATCACTGGAAGGAACTTCCAAACTGATGAGATCACAGTTCCATTTGAGTAAATATATTTAGGATCCAGTTCAGAAACTGGAATATATCCATTTAACAAATGTTCATTGAATGAATGAATAAATATGAGAAATTGAGATAGATTGCATCAGGAAATTATGAACAATACTTTCACTGACCCTAAGTTGCTCCTTGAAATAAAACCCATCCTTATATCATTAATTCTTCCCATAGTACTACATGTCTAAGAATCATGGAATATCATAATGTATGAAGAACTAAGATTAGGATTCACCCAAAGATATGGTTGGAGACCTGTGGAAAGTAAAATTAAGGCAAGAAATTTTCAGCTTATTACTTGTACACAAGAAACCTAATAAAGGATATCAAAGTAATAACTGAATGTAAAAAGAGTTGGGCTGCTTATGTCATAAGAGTGGGGGTAATAAAGAACAGTCTAAAAGTACACTGTTATTTTCTCAGTGTTAAACAACCTAGAGAAAGGTATGTTGGGCCAACCTTCTTCCCCAGAGAAGAGGTATGGGAGATCACAGAAAATCACCCAGGATGAAAAAGCATTTGATGAATTGTGCTCTGCATAACTGACTACATTACCCACATAAGGGAGATCACATATTCATATTAACACTGAAATCTAAGTTCCTATTAATCCATTTCATTTGTCTAATTTTCATTAAATAGACATAGCATTCTCTAGGTATTTTCCTTAACCCTTTGCCTATTCACTATGATTTCCCCTTTCTCATTTTTGTTTTGACAACTTTATTTTCCTCCCTTCTTAATTATTAAATTATATGTCTATTTTTATTATTTTCAAGAAACTTCTGATTTTATTTATAAATTTGATTTTTTTCAAAGTTAATCCTTTTAATGCCAGTGATTTTTGCTTATAATGATTATTAAAAATAATCATAATAATAGTTATCAACAAATAGCATTCTTGCTACACAAAACAGAAGAAATAATGTGTAGATAAGGAGGGAGATAGCTGCCCAGAAAGGAAACGATGCATGTCTGTGCTCCTATGTTCTGCTCAGGAAGTGAAGAAAAGAAGTCTGCAGAGAAAAGATGACAGAAATCTTTGGATCCCCATAGAGACAGCAGTTATACTTAGTGGGGATGCATGTTCCCTTGTTTCAAAAGGTAGGCAGCTATGGCAGCAAGCAGATAATTAAAGCTGCCATGCCATTCCCCTTTCTAAACACTGTGATTTCCAGGGAATATCAATGTGTCAATGTCACAGATCCAGATCTCCAATGATGGAGTGAGTCTGATTCTGCTCAAAGACTTCAAGAAAATAGTAAAAACCTTCAAGCAGAAATTTCAGCTCTGGCTATTAATGCTACTGCGCAGCTGTTGCCCTGGCTGTACTTCTCATCTTTCTCCTTAGGATGGTATTATCATTAAGAAATCCCTTCTACTTTCTAGTGATTCATATTTGTTCTCCTCTTGTTACCTATCTTGCTGACCATTTTACCTCTGCTTGCTTGTCATTTCCGATTGTTTGAATTTCTTCTGTGTTCACTAGGAACAACATACTGGAATCCTAATGTGCTGAAACATGATGGTATCTGTCATCAGAAAAATAGAATATGCCCCTTATTGAAAAACTCTATATGTCACTGCTTATAAACCTAGTTGGATTCTGTTTAAATTTGTTTTTCAGTGTTCTGGGAAGAAATTTTTAAAATTTGAAGCAGGACCTTATTTTTTCCATTGCTTTGTTTCATTTTTTTTTTTTTACAAAGGAAAGCTTACTGGCTTCCAAAATGACAAAAGGATATATTCAGATATGAACATGATGTTTTGGACATGAAAATTGTAGAGATTTTGTTTGCTTAACCATGCCAATTTATAAGGAGAATTGCAGTTTTCTTTTTTTCCACTCATAACAGGGGTGTGTGGTGAATGCATGATAACGTGGACAAAAAATGAGAGGGACAAGGAAGAAAAGAAGGAAGAGGAGGAGGAGAATGAAGAGGAGGAGAAGAAGTTTAGGTATTTTAATGTATAGAATAGTATAAAAGGAAAGTTCATAAGGAAACATGACAACTTTGCAAATAACATGTTAAAGCTGTTATATATTTTCATTTTTAAAAGAAAAGTACACAATGAAGCTTTGTACTTTCACATATACTCATTTTTTCTATTCTCCTTTGTATATGAAAATGTTCTTTTGCTGCTGCTGCTGAGTTCAGAAACAAAAAAAATAAAAATTTAAAAAGAAATGAATGTGATATAAAAAACAAAAGGCATCAAGAAAAATAAATTATGAGTAAACCTATGAAAGAATATAATTTTGCGTTCATCTCAAACTTCATTTTGGAAAGAGTTCATGCCTAGAAAATTTGGTGACCAGTTAGATATGATAGCACAGACTTGCAGCTCCTGCTAAAGGGGAGGTTAAAGCTGGTAGATCAACTTGACTTGGGAGTTCTAAACTGAAAATAATCAGTTGTCCAAACAAAGTCTGGCATCAATATGGAGTGAGGGAAGGGGAAGGCACCAGACTAAGGAGGCACAAATCAATTCTGGCCAAAAAGGGAGCAGATCAAAAAATCCATGCTCATGGGGTGGCTAGGTGGCGCAGTGGATAGAGCACGAGCCCTGGAGTCAGGAGGACCTGCGTTCAAATCCAGCCTCAGACACTTAACAATTACCTAGCTGTGTGGCCTTGGGCAAACCACTTAACCCTATTGCCTTGCAAAATCTAAAAAAAAAAAAAAATCCATGCTCAGCAATGAGATCAGGCCCCTGAGTGGATACTGCACTTCCAGTCTAAGCAACATGGGGAGACCATAAAAAAATAGTTGGCTAAAAGAAATTTTTTTTGGAAAATTCATCCTGCCTATACACATGGGAACAAAGCCAACAGTCCAATCAATTTGATGACCCATATAGTGTAGAACATTTCTTTGGATCTTTGATGATGTCTCCTCAGGAAGGGCACGCATATGTGCCTTGGCATTTCCTTGAGGATGGCTTTACCCCACATCTTGAGGAACAATGCTGTAAGGGAAGAGGTCTTGGAGTTTCTCTTCATCAAAGTCATGGGGCTTCAAGAAATGAGCCTTTATCCCTAGCCTCTGTGTTTATTTTCCATTCTAAGTAAAGGGAAAAGGGATTCCAACTTTTTGAGTTTTGAAAGGTCAGGAGAGCAAACCACAGGAATTCAGTCAGAATCCAGGCTAGATTTTGTAGCTAATTCGGCTTTGAAGAGTAAGAACAACCCATGAAATTGACTTTTTTTTGAAACTAGAGAACAGAAGCTGAGATGGAAGCTAAGTTGAAGACTGACCTGGCAAACTTACCACAGTGGATATGAATTTGGTATCAATGATATGTCAGAACCAAGCAAAGTTTTGTGCCTATTTCCCCAGACTGAGCTGTTGTAGAGAAGGGTATGTCCCCAAGTTGTTATGGGAAATATTTATTCTATTTGTTATTCCTATATCTCTGAAATAAATACTTTTTTTAAATAGAAGTTAATCAATATTAAGGTGCTAGTCATAGGTCCCTAACATTTGAGATACACATTTGGTAAGGACTTGAGTCAACAGTAGCCAACACTCACAAGCCCCATAGAGCCCTATCACATAGATATAGTTGGCTTGGCTCTATGAAACAGAGTCAGGTTTACCTATGGAAATAATTCCTGTTCTAAAGAGTATCAATGAAAATATTCTTGATCTCTTTTTCTGTTATTCATATTAAATTTTCAGTTACTGTCAGTTAAATAATGATTAGTTGTTAATAGATTTTCTTCCCTTTTCTCTAAGATAATCTCCTTATCAAAAAATAAATACAATCTCACAGTCCACCCTGACCACCTTTTCTACTGCCTCTTTGTTAACCCTTTTACCTCATATCTTGTACCATCCCCCCCCCCACATCTCTTCCCCAATCTTCAGTTTGGGGACCCTGAAATGATCAAATTCTGACAATTTTCCTAGATAAACTATATCAGTTTACTCCCTTATGGCTCTATTCACCATCCCCGTAACTATTCAAGCCAAAATGTTCCTCCCTGGCCATCTGTCCCCCATTACAATAGAAGCTTCTTGAAATCAGAGACTTGTTTTTGTTTTTACATTTGAATCCATAGTACTTTGCACAGGGCTTAAAACATCAGGGCAGCTAAATGGCTCATTGGATAGTGCACTGAGCCTGGAGTCAAGAAGAGTCAAATACACTAGCTGTGTGACCCAGGACAAGTCACTTAATCTCTATTTACTTTAATCCACTGGAGGAAAAAATGATAAACCGCTTCAGTATCTTAGTCAAGAAAACCCCATGGAGAGCATTGACATGCTATAGTCCAAAAGGTCACAAAGAGTTGGAAATTGCTGAACAATGAAAATAATTTTATGTTACTTAATACATACTTTTTCTTTCATTTAGTTCTGAAATACATGCATATAGAAATTAGAGAAGAAAATGAGATCCAAAAGTTGAGCTTCTCTTCATCTCATGTATAATTAATAGCAAAGATAGAATTAAAGCCCAGGTCTTATAAAACCTAGTCCTGTTCTCCTGACTTTATAGGACACTGGACTGACTATCCAAGCTAGTTCTCTACTAATCTAATAACTTGCTTTTGTAATTATTGTCTAGAAAAACCAATGTGAGTTATTCATTAAATCATTCAAATCAAAAAGCATGCATTAATATAAGCAGACACATATAAGGAACATATAAGTAAACTAAAAACATTTTATAGGAATTAAAGAAAAATTAAATAATTGTAAAGATATTCTCCATGACTAAGGCTAGCTAATATAATTAGGATTATACTGCTATTCAAATTAATCCATAGATTTGTTCTAATGTCTTTCAAAATATGGATGAGTTATTCCATCTAACTGAATAAAATAATGATAAATAAAAGTGAATGTTAATAATGAGGTAAATTATGAAAGGAAAAATGAACAAGAAGGAACTTGCAACAAGAAATCTCATATTATACTATGAAATCAACATTGCTGAAATAGCTATTACTACTGGTACAAAATAGATCAATGAGACAAATTAGCTATCTCAGAAAAGAAACAAATACACCACACAAAGGAGTATTTGATAAATCCATCCTAAAATTTTAAGGTTTTAATAAAAGCTGATTGAGGAAATCAGTGCTATTTCTACTCCACCTCATTGAACTGATAGGAGGGAAAAGAAGAAGAAACAGAGAAATAAAGAAAGTATAAAAGAGAGAGAGGGTGAAAGGAGTGAAAGAAAAAAGGGAGGGAGGGAGGGAGGAAGAGCAAAAGTAGAATATGATAAGCGATCATTCAGTCCCTGCTTAAATATTTTCAGACATGGAGAACTCACCAAAATTAGGATTAAACCATTGCATTTTAACTATTGGAAAAATTCTCTTTATATGAAGTAACTAATTGGCCTAGTTCTGACCTTTGATTCAAGAATAAAGATAATCTCTATTCAAACGACTCTTCAGATGTATCAGATTTGAAATTTATTCATTCAACAGACTCACTCAGCACACACTTATGAAGCTCTCATTTAGAGTTTTTTCTTAGGCAATAGAGAGGATGCAAAGGTCATATGAGATATAGTTACTGCTCTTTAAAAGCTTATAAAGGAGTCTACATAAGCACAGATTATATAAGTGTATTTGAGAGTTACAGAACCATGTTCTTTCCTAGGTTTGAAGGACCGGGCACTTACTTCCTCCCCCTCCCCCAATTCCTATTAGATTTGAGCCACAGCAATTGGCGGCTAGCATTGCTAATCTAATTTTAGAAGAAAAAGATAGAATAAATGATTTAAGTTCCCTTACAAATCTAAAACCCATACACCAAAAAAAAAGTTTCCTAAGTCTGTTCTTCCACATAAATGAAAGGTAAAAACAATGATATTAAGGTCTGCTGATATAACAATTCTGATGAGGAGGGAAAATAAGAGTTTTCTGAAGAGATCAAAATGGAATTCACCAACGAACAGATTTTTTCATTTATTTTCAAAAGATGCAATCAAGAGATGGTAATAGAAAATAAATTTTTAAAGATATGATCCAATAAGGAAAATGTCAGTATTAAATTGCAAAAAATAAAACAAGGTGAAGCTAGTGAGAAAAGCCATGAATAACAACCAAAAAACTGTAAGGATCAAAAGTACAACAAATCTAGAAAAGAGTAAGTATTATTCCAGTCCCCCACCAAAAAGAGAGCAGGATGTTGAAATGGACCCTGCAAACTATAAACCAGTGAGTTTGAGTAGGATTCCTGGAAAAATTCTAGACTAGTCTATTAAAGGGAGAATTAATGAGTAAAGAAACAGATTATGTCAAAGGACCAAAAATAGTTATGAATAACTAACATTAACATAACTATAAATAACTAACATTAGTTCTGTTTCTGACCAGTAGGCCCTAGACCACCTTATATGCAAGTTTAGATTTAATAATACAATTGATAAAGTATCTCATGTTATTCTTGTAGAAAAGATGGCAAGATTTTCTAGAGAATAATACAATTCAATGGATACAAAAGTGGTTGAACAATCTGATAAAATGAATACTCATGTAATCTTGGAAGACAGTATCTAGTGGAGTGTCTCAGGGATTGGTGCTGCCCCTGTACTACTTAATATTTTTAGTCAAAAATTTGTATAAAGATACAGTTGAAATTTGTCAATAATACAAAGCTAGGATGTTGAGCAACATAGTGGATAGCAGTCAAGATCTGAAAAGATATTGACAGGTTAAAGAACTGGACTGAATCTACTAAGATGCTACTTTACAGGAATAAAAAAAGCTCTCATACTTGACCTTAAGAAATTTATTTATGGGCGGCTAGGTGGATAAAGTACCGGCCTTGGAGTCAGGAGTACCTGGGTTCAAATCCAGTCTCAGACACTTAATAATTACCTAGCTGTGTGGCCTTGGGCAAAACACTTAACCCCATTTGCCTTGCAAAAACCTAAAAAAAAAATTATTTTTTAAGTTCAAGATGAAGGAGTCATGGTTAGACAGGAATTTGTCCAAAGAAAGAGCTGGGGATTTTAGTGCACTACATGAACCATATGAGTACACAATATGAGTGTGTTATGGCAATCAAAATAGCTAATATGATCTTGGGCTGCATTAAAGGAGATATAACTTTCAGGTGAAAGGAAGTGACAGTTCTACAATACTCTGCCCTGATCAGATCATTTAACTGCATGAAGTTCAAGATATCACATTTTAGGAAGGCCCTTGATAGGCTGCCGGGGGGGGGGGGGGAGCATCAAAAAGAGAACAACCACAATGGTAAAGGGGCTTGACTCATGCATCCAGGTTGAGTGAACTGATATTTACCTCAGAGAATTGAAGATTCAGCAGGAACATAAGTTCTCAAAATATTTGAAGGGTTATCACTTGAAAGAGAATTCAACTTTGTTCTGTTTGGCCCCAGGGGAAAATACTGAGAAGAATGGGTAGAAATTTCAAAGAGGCAAAGAAATAGAGATTTGAGTTGAACAATTAGAACCACCCAGTCACAGCTTTCTCAGGATGTGATAAGTTCACTCTCATTGAAGGTCACCAAGCAGAAAATGAATAATCATTTTCTTATGTTGTAGAGGCTAGTCTTTTTTTTTGGGGGGGGGGGTGGAGAATGGGATGAACTAGATGGCTACTAATGATGTTACTACCTTTGAAATTATGCAATTCTGTGACGATTTTAACCTTATAAGATATGGATTTATTCCTTGGAGACCACTTAGAACATCTCAATTCAAATAAATTTACCCATCAAATCACTGAATTTGTGTAAAAGGAATCAAAGAGATCATATCCCTTCTAAGTGAACTCTTTCTGTGGAATCAGTTTTCTAGTGAAAAAAACCAAGATGCTGCTGAGTATCATGGAAAACATTTATCCAAGAACTAAGGGTTCTAGTTTCAGATTTGCCATTAAGCAAATGTGTACACCTGGATACATTTAGTAACTCTGGGCCTCAGTTTCCCCATCTGAAAAATAAGGGGAATGAAGTAAATAACCTATTAGATTTCTTCCAACTCTTATAGTCTCTGATTTGGAAAGCAGATAGATGAACCCTATTCTTTCAGAGGTTTTTCTCTTAACAGCCCCTGTGATGGTAACCTATTTCCAGGCATCTTTATAATGTAATTCATGTTACATCATTAGGAAAATGTGATAATGTTGTAAAGTTACATTAAAGCATTCCAGTGCCTTAGTGCTTTCTCTATGACCTTTGAAGCATTACACCACAGAGGTGTCCAAGCCAGGAAGAACAGATCATACCAATATCACCCGAACCTATGCTTTGAACATGCATTAAAAAGGAGAGCTATTACATAATGTTTGCCATTAACTAGCATTAGCCAGCCATCCCCATCATCTCTGATTAATAATTGAGCATAATCTATATAGGAAAACTCTAGAGTGTCTAGAGGATTACTCCTAATATGCATTACAAGGTTAGTGTCTTACATCTTGTATAGCACAAGCTGTTTCCAAGACTTTAAGAGCAATCTAAATAGCCTTATGTGCAATATTTACTTCAAAGCAAAAAATAAAATAAATAGCATTTTTTCAAAATATTTATTTTTTACTACTACATACTGTCTTCACAATTGATTCATATATGTGAGATCTTGCTAGATTTTCTTTACAGTAATAATTTTCTTTTTTTAAAATTAATCTAATTACTAAGGCTATTGATCAAAATCTTAAAGAAATTAGGGAGAGGAAAGCATCACTCTGTAAGAAAGTAATTAGGAGATTTTCAAAAACTTAGACTATACTTATACTATGGGAAGTTAGGTGATACAAAGAATGGCATTAGGAACACCACAGTTCAAATCTAGACTCTAACCTTTTCTTAGCTGTGTGACCCTGGGCAAGTCACTTAACTCTATTTGCCTCAATTTCCTCTTCTGCAAAATGAGCTGGAAAAGACAATGGCAAACCACTCCAGTATCTTCCCAAGAAAAGCCCAAATGGGGTCATGAAGAGTTGGACACAACTGAAAACAGCTAAATGAAGATTCTACTGTATAGCTCTGGAAAAGTCCCTTACTTCTCAATGTTCAAAGGTAACTCTCCTATATTCTAAGTTACAAAATATAACAGAGGAATTTCCCTTACAGGAATCAGCCTATGTGAATGACATCATAGAAGTGAACCAAAAAAGTTGGAGGGGGGATGGGAGGAGTTTTTCTACATGCATATCTTCCATAAACCCAGAAAAAGAATTTGGGATAAGTTCTTGTCCCTAATGGATATTTCTATCCATTACATTTTATTTATTTTTATTTATTTTTTTAGATTTTTGCAAGACAATGGGGTTAAGTGGCTTGCCCAAGACCACACAGCTATGTGTCTGAGACCAGATTTGAACTCAGTTACTCCTAACTCCAGGGCTGGTGCTCTATCCACTGTGCCACCTAGCCACCCCTGTCCATTACATTTTAAAATACAAATTTATCACTCCCATATCATTCAGTCATGAATTTAAAACTTGGAAGGGATCTCAGACATTGAGTTCAATTCCTTCATTTTGTAGATAAGGAACTTTGGCTCATAATGGTTCAGTGCTGTGCCTGAGGGAAGAATTCAAAATCAGGTTCTTGGACCCTAAATCTAGTATTCTTTGAAATATACCATATTGACCACAAATGGCCCCAGAAGGAAGACAGCATATCCATAGAAGATCCATTTCTGTTCCTTCTGGGTTCCTTGACTTTACCCAATGCATGTCCCCAGGCATTCTTTTCATCTCCCAGTGACCAAGAGTTGGTTCCTTCCCTCATGGACAGTTGCAACAAACTCTAGATCAGTTCTAGAGTTTCAGGGAGGATAAAATAAAAATGGGAGACATGAAGAGTGGGAACTTAGAAAAGTAAGTTGGGAGCCATCCCTCTCTGCTGCTATTATCCCTTCACATTATACCACTGTCATTGATGCTCAATGAAAAGTATGAGACCAATTAAGATAATTCACACTTTTTTCCCCTTATGTCTTGTGAATAAGTTCTCATCTGACTGCAGAGTTTATAATTTCAACCAAAGATCTCCAGTTTTATGAAAGGATACATTCCAAATTAAAACTTTAGCAAAAGTGTTTCCCTACAGAAAATTAAATTAAATAGTTTCCTTTAACACAGAATACATATATGTATACCTCGAGGGGTATTGTGTGGACAGTCAAATCAAGAAACATTTAAATACCTACCATGAAGCTATTAGAGATTGGTCTTGGAGTTAGAAAAACTTGAGTCCAAATCCTGTCTCAATTGTTCTTCACAATTGATTCATATATGTGAGATCTTGCTAGATTTTGGAGAAAAGTATGCTACTTGTTCTACAATCTTTTTATAAAGAAATGATTTTATTCATTATAAAGTTCACATAAATAGATCCATCGATTTAAAAAATATACAGAGTGAATAAAAATTAATATTGTGAGGAAAGAGGAAGGAAGAGAAAAGCATGAATGACTGGGGTGATAGGGAAAGACTTCAATGAAAGGGATAAAAATTGACCTGAGTCAAAAAGGTGACTAATATTACAAAAAAAGGAAAGGTGAGCTGGGGGAATAGTCTTGGTGAATAGTCCAAGAACAGAAAATAAGCCAGTTTAAATGAAATGTAGCTAATGGGTGGGGAGGAAGACCAAAGTCAGTTTACAAAGGATTTAAATGATAAACAAAAGAGATTGGACTTTTGTTCTCAATGTAATAGGGAAGCATTGAAAATTCATGAGCAGGGAAATGACATGAAAAGGCTCATGCTTTAGGACTATCAATTTGACAGTTGAGTAAAGCATAGACTGGAGGAAGGAGCCAGAGTGAAGGAAAACCCATGAGGAAGTTATTGTAATAATCCAGATGACAGATGATGAGGGATGTGAAACAGGACAAATGTGAAAAATTTTGTGAAGGCAGACTTTCCAGGACTTAATAACTTTTTGAATATTAGAATGGAGAAAAGTGAAAAATAAAGATGATTCCTGAGTTATGAAGCTAGGTGATTAGAAGCATGATGTGAAAGAAGAGGAAAAGATATTAATGAATTCTGACTTGAACATTTTGAATTTGAGATGTCTATGAGATATCTAGGGAGGAAAGTCCAGTAAAAAAAGTTGAAATATGTGGCTTTAGGAGTTATCTAATAAAGATTGCATTTATAGACAAATAAAAATTCACTAAAATTAATAATCTATATCATCAAGTGCTTACTATATATATATATATTTTTTTTTAATAGACCCTTAAAAGTACTACATAGATGCCTGATGCCTTAGATAAGTTGATGGATACTTAAGTATTTGATATTTAACTCTGAGTTAAGAGAATTTCAACCCAAAGTTATATTAATATTATCCTATTTCCCATATCCTTTTTTTTAAAGCATTAAACTTGTATTCAGAGAACCCAGGTTCTAGTCCTGGCTGCAGTGAACATGGGCCTCAACTTCTATGGGCCTCAGTTTCCTAATTTGTAAATTGTGATATGGGGATATGCTTTAAGTGTATCTTCTGGATCTAGCATTCTGTGATCCTTTAATAACTCATATTTATGTGAACTTACTAATGAATAAAATAATTTCTGTATAAAAAGATTGTAGAACAAGTAGTATTTTTCAAATCAGATAGATGGGGAAACTGGCTCATGATCAAACAAGAGCTAGAAATTTAAGATTCAAAATATAGAACAAGCTTTCCTGACTCTGTGACTGATGCTTTTTCAACCATTCAATAATTTTAAAGCATAAGAAACCAAAAAATTATAAAATCTAACATAACACATTATAGCTAGGGAATCTCTGTCTCAATGTATATACTCTGAAAAATCTTAGAATCTTGATCAACCTCAAAGAGACATGTTAGAACTAATCAAGTCTCAAGTGAGTTGAGAACCTATACATAAATTCTTCATGAAATTAATTTAACTGACAAATTTAGCCCAGGGAAAAAGGAAATTACATCTCAATTGGAGATAAATGCAACAAGATTTATAAGTAATTTTCTAATCCTAAGTCTGATAGTTATCCAAGATTTGGGATATGAATCAGTACCAGACACAAGTGGATAGACAATTTTAAACTGTTACCTTCTGGCTCTTTGCTCACAAAGAGCTTAATCAGCTCTCTGAAGAAAAAAATGTAAATATATTCTATTTCTACATTTAATCTGCATTGTTAGCATTTTCTTCATCACTTTCTTAAATCTAAACAATAAACCCATCCCTGATTTATGATGCACCTATTTCAGAGGTGTAAATGTTCAAACTGAAAGTTTAACAATAACTCTGGCAAACTGGGTCCCAGGACACCCTTGCTTTTGGCCATGTAAAATCAGAGCTTTATATTTAGTCAGGTTTACCAGCTGATATACCTCAGTAGATAATAGAGAAAAAAGCAGTTGTCTTGAAGAGACTAGATATTTGAGGTAAAACAAATGGGAGCAGAGATCATTATAATGACCACAAGATGAGAGAGAGAGAGAGAGAGAGAGAGAGAGAGAGAGAGAGAGAGAGAGAGAGAGAGAGAATAAATGCAATGTCCAATATCAATAAAGGATGATAAAAGCCACATTGGAAGATGAGCTACCCCAGACATGTGTGTGTATACTGACTGCATGTGTCCTTACATATGGTACTCCACTCATGGGCAACTTTCATTCCTCTGGTTGTGAAGCCTTTCATAACCTCATCCCATACTATCTTTCCAGTCTCATTTTATATACTGCCCCCTTTCCCACACTTCACAGTTACAGCCAAACTGGTCTTACCTCTGTTCCTCATATGTGACATTCCATCTCCCATCCTCGTACTTTTCTCCATGCCTAGAAACCTTCCCTTCATAGAATTTATCTCTTCCTTCAAGATGTAGCTCAAATGCCAAGCTATCCATGAAGATTTTCTCAAATTCCTCAACTGTGAAGGACTTCCCTCCCTAACTACCTTGTGTTTAGCTGTTTATTATGTGTTTATTATTCATATACATACATGTGATCATCCCTATTATAATTCTTTTGCATTTGTATGTCTAACACCCAGTGCAAGGTAGATTGGTACATAGCAGGTGATTATTGTAATGTTTGTAAATGCTTATTGATTGATTGATTGCTATGTATTGGACACAGAAGTTCCTGGTCCCTGCCATATTACTCCTTCATGCATGTTCCCTGACTACCCTTATTCCCTCCATATGTGTGTCCTTCCATGCATATTCCTTGTTCATGGGTATTCTCAATGTGCCCTGATGGCTATGGAAATATATACTGCCCATGTGCATGGGACATGGATGGTAACCTTTTCTTATCATTTCATTTATTATGCTGTTTAATTAAATATGTTTTGAATTGAATTAAGGTGTCCGCTAGTTCACTGGAAAAGCAATTACATAAGAAGAGTAGAAATGTGCAGGGTACCTTGAATAGGAGGCAACTTTTTAGGCCCACATATGAAAGAATTCCCAGGGGCTCCATGAGGATACCCATTCTATCACACCCACTTGTAAACTCCTTTAGTAATTAATTACTAGATTTAGACATTGAGGTTCTGATTATTTCTTCTGAATATGGAAGGAAGAACTTCTATTACATATGTTTTTTTAAGTGTATACTAAAGCTAACACGATAGTAACAAAGGTAATATGGAGTAGCATATAAAGGGGTTTTCCCAAGGCATAACCGGACCTGGATTCAAGCTCTGTTTCACATACACTCATTTTATGACCCAGGGAAAGTTATTTAACAACTCCATGCTCTTCCTCATAGGAGAGTTCTCTATCAAAATGAAATCATAAAGCTTGGTCCAGACTAAGTTCTTAAAAACTGACTATCTCTTATAAATAACAAATTGCCCTGCTTGTCTGTGTTACTTTTTGAATTTATTTTTGTTCCTTTCTGGGTATTTGTCAATGTTTTGTTGACATATTTCTGTTGTTTCTTCTTCTTTTGGCATGACTATCATAAGTCATCCACATCCCCTTTTCATACACTTATAGAAACCTTCCTTTGAAATAAATAAGCATAATCAAACAAGATAAATTCTTCCATTAGTCATGTTGGAAAATGTGTTTCATTCTGTCTACTTACTCCATCATTTCTCAGTCAAGAGGTGAGAAGCATAACTCATCCTGATGATCTCTGTCATTGTCAAAGTTTCTCTTTGTATTTTTGTACACTTAATAATTCAACCAATTTATTATTTAAAAATTAATTAGTGATGGATACACCATTAAAAATTCAGTCCAAGAAGAAGAATTGTGGCATAATGAGCCCTAGTTCCAAAGGTCTGGGTAAAACTCCTATTGGCTATGTGATCTTGGGGAACTCAGTTAACTTCTCTGAATCTTCATTTTCTCATTTGTAAAATTGATAATAACTTTTACTACCTGCCTCCTTAGAGTTGTTGTGAGGAAAAGAACTTTTTAAAATGTAAAATATTCTAGAAAAATAAATTATTATCATTATTTTCGAGCAATTATATCCATTAAACCCTCCCCCATGAAATCTTACTCCACTGCTTTAATAGTTGATGGAAGTTCCATGGATTCTGAAAAGCTAAGCCAACTGAGTGCATACATGAGCAGGGCCCACCAAGCTAAAAGGACTTTGAGTACACCTCAAACTAGTTTTCTATGTACCTATCCTCTGAGAAATAGCTTTGGTAAATTAGAAGAGGATGAGAAGTAGAAGGATAGTCTCCAGTCAGAAGGAATATCTCCAAAGGTAGACCATCCTATATTCAAATAGCACTGATTAAGTTTTATTTCTTTTTCCTTAAATCAAGTTTAACTTTATATCTCTTTGCAACTTCCACCTAATTTTGACCACTGTGGCCAAACATCAGGTTCATTTCTCTTCTGACACACTTTCAAATACTTGATCAGGGAGGAAGAAATTCCACTGGGGTGGAGAGAAGCAGAAGATGAACACTAAAATTCCAAAACAATTACAAAAATTCCAAGTATATATAAAATCTTCCCTAAGTCTCACCTTCTAAAGACTAAGAATCTTAGTTCCTTCAAGTAATACTTTCACATGGCATAGTATCTAAGAGCTTGTCATCCTCTCTAAGGAACACAATACTCCAAATGTGATTTGAACAGGTCATAGAATAGATGGACTATTATTTACATTCTTAGTCTTGGATGCTATGCTTTTCTTTATGTTGTCTTTTTTTGCAATGCAATGGGGCTAAGTGGCTTGCCCAAGGTCACACAGCTAGGTAATTATTAAGTGTCTGAGGATGGATTTGAACTCAGGTACTCCTGACTCCAGGGCTGGTGCTCTATCCACTCTGCCACCTAGCTGCCCCTTCTTCATGTTGTCTAAAGCATTATCAGTTTTGGTTGCCTTATCCCCCCACTTAATTATCCTTCCTACTGATCCATATTGAGCCTGAAATCTTCTTGTAAATCCCCAGTTATTTTTCAAACAAACTGTTCCCTCACCAGTCCTCTCCAATATTCAACTTCTGAAATTTTTTATTTGAAAGGTTAAGATTTCATGTTTTACCCTATAATTTTTGAATTAGATTTTAACCAATGCTCTATCCTCTTAAGAGCCTTCTGGATCTGACTGACAATATATAACTGGAAACTTGATAAGTGTGACACTGATGCCTTTGTCCAAGTCAGACATTACTCTTTGGGCCTCCAAATTGTCTATATTTTTAGACACGTGTCAGATTTAGTTTGGGTAGGCTAGAGTAGCACATATGCCAGGGATCACTGGCTAAAAAGCAAGTTCTAAGAGAATATGCCATGACAATTTCCAAATGGTTCTTTCAAACATTATGTGTTACCCACTTATCAATACAATTGATGCTATATTTGTGAAACATCCCTATTAAGGCAACTCCTGTCACTTAACTGAGTCAACCTCAGTAATAGGACTTGTCCAATCAAGCAGGAGATAATGGAACTCCTGAGTGGCCTAATTTGCCCAAATGCCAACCTGAAGATCACTGTAGTTCCTGCAACACCTGTTAGAGAAGATGAAAACATAGGGAACTTCCAAAAAGTACTAGATAAGATCCTCAAAATTAATTCAGCAAATACTTTGGATTCTGGTGATTTTGATACAAAGATGAAGATGGCAAGAAATATATTGGAAAATATAGATCATATATAAAGAATGAGATGTCAAAGACTTATAGATGAGACACAAGCTTCATGTATGTGTATATATATGCATTTAAAAAATGAATATCTACTTACAGAAAAGGATCAGACATGATAGCTACTGAATAATATCACAAAAATGAAACTGATTACATTTTGATGAACATGAAACTTGTTCCTGATATGAGAATCAATATTAATTGAGATGTTTATGTTCCACAAATACCCATCAGACCACCAACTAATAATTTAAATAAAAATCAAAATTAGTAAAAGCTGAAAAAACATGCAAATGAGGAAAAATTATATGATAGGTAATTAGAATGATACCAACCTGACTTTTTAAGCAAATTTTTAATGATGAAAAATAAAGAAAAATGAAAAACAGAAGGGCATAGTCTATAATAATTTTTTACATTTTTTAATCAGTGTAAATAAAATATATATAACAAGCAGACAAAAAGAACCAAAAGAGAGAGTTGGTTGGAAAATTGTGGTACAGCAGAAGGATTACTAACTTTGAAGTTCGAGGACTAGGGATCAAACCTCTCTTCCGAAACTATCTGTGTGACCTTTGGCAAGTCACTTCTCTAAGTCTCAATTTCTTCATCTATAAAATGGGGAGATTTGCTTATCTCTGAGGTCCCTTCTGGTTCTAGCTGTATGATTTTATGAAACACTTGACTCATTTGCCAAATTGAAAAGTATAGAAGAAGCCTGAGGTCATACTGGTTTTGAATAATAAACTCTTCTTTAAATCTATAGAAAAGAATGGTAGAATCTAATAAGGAGTGTGATTTTATAAAAGTGAGGCAATGGAGGGTAAAAGCAGGTTAAAGTGATTTCAGTAAGAGATCCAAACACATAAAGTATGCCAAGGACTTTAAAGGATCGAAATGGAAGGACAACCAATAGAAGAAAAGTAGAAAGGAGCTCCAAAGATTTCATAACAAATGTTTTTCATTATCAAGGATAATAGAGCCACTACACTTGAACTCTAATATGAAAGAAAGGAAAGATGGGAAAAGCAGCTGGATTAGACAAGTGTACTTTGAGGAAATATGTGTAAAGAAGAATTGTTCACAATGTATCTCAAGGACAGTAAAGACACAAAAAAACCATCTTAACACATCAATATTAGGGAAAAATGTAAGAGAAAATCAAAACCTATTGATTTGTGCTTATGTACATACACACATACTTTCTAAAGTTTTTGTGGGAATTTGGTGACTTGAAATCCTGAAGTCAAATCATAAAATTCAAAGAGAATATTGTCTCTGAGACCTTTAATAAATTTCCCAAACTTAGCCATGTAAATTCTGCTGTTTTGTCACAAATAGTAACATGGAGTCATACCATTACCTTTAAAGCTACTGTCAACTCAAACTCAATAACTAGTTCCTCACTGTTATTATGCTGAATCTACAGATCTTACAATCTGTAAAAAAGATGAATAGTAAAAGAAAACAACCCAGTCTCCTATCTTTAGAATGGTAAGGCATAGTTATATAAATCCTAATAGATAAAATTTTTACCACTTTTCACATTTCTTTTAAATGTAACATTCTTTAAACTTGTTAAAGTCATTAGAAAGATTTCTTCAAGTTAAATGATTTCAATTCTTGGAACCTTTCTTCAGGTATTTACTTGCTATTATTTAATTGTCAGTGCTTTACTGTGTTATGTAATATTAAATTATTTTAGTAAATAGAAAATGAAACATCTGTCATTGTTAAGAATATCCAAAGCTTTTTATTTGATTGTTTTGTTCTATTAATTCATTGGTGAAGGAAATTCTCACAGGGGGAAATACTTTCAACCAGTGCAAATGGGCAATTGTTCTGAAACTCTCAGAAATTAGTCTGGGGCACTAACAGTTTAAAGGCCTCAGGTCTTCCTGAGGAAGCTTTCTGTCCCTCAAGCCAAGTTAACCTCTCAATATATTAGGTATAGTAAAATGAACACATTTGTAACATTGCTTTTAAACAATTAAGCATATTTATAATAATTACTATTAAATATCACCATTATCAACTAAAAATTTCTCATTTAACAAAACTTAATAACATGAATTTAATTGGAAAAAATACAGATTTAGGGACCCTTCTTTTGGAACTGTCATAGACATACTGTCTCCAGCTCCAAAGGAAGTTTTGCCCGACTAAGGGAGAACAAACCCTAACATTAACCTTACCAGTCAAGAAAGGCTTCTTTTGAAATTCAAATAAAGCTTAATTACTTCTTTTCTACCCCCCCCCCAAAATGACTACATTGTGTAGAATGCACAGAAAAGGGCAATGGGCACTGTTGGTCTAATTAAAGTATCTATTATTTCCAAACACTACTAATTGAATGCATTAAGAGGTGAGAATTTTTTATTAAGGTTAGGTTTGGCCCAACCTCAAAATATAATTATCTCAAATCTGATATTCTATTCATTGATCATCTTCTGATTTAAATTCTGAAAAACCCAAATGGAATTTGCTTAGTTCCTTTGGAAAGGTTCCTAAAAACACATCAATTCCAAACTTTTGAAACAAGCTTGAGATGCAACCGTGCCATACCTATTTGTGGGCATACATATCTGTTTATGCATACATACATGTATGTGTATAGACATACATATAAGCAATTATAAGTTTACCACACCAAATACATTTATTGTACATTTAAAAATGTATCCTGTAATCTGGTTTACCTCTAGATTGTTATTCTTAAAATAAATATTCAGTTTCAAGATTTATATTATCAATATTCTTTCTTTTTTCTTTAATTCCTTCTTTCCTTTCTTAATTCCTCTCCTTTGTTTCTTTATTTTTTTTGGTCCAAATTTATATAGCACTTTCTCAGTAAGGAAATTAACTACTAAGGCCCATCTGTAACTGTTCTATAACTTAGTCTTACAAAACTTCATGAGACTATTAAAGTTCAAGAGACTTGCCCAAAGTCACACAGTCACTATGTATCATTCACCACATACCAAAGAATACCCTCCAAAAAAAGACAAAAATAGTTTTTGCCTTCAGTTTCTCACATTCTAAAGGAGAAAATGATGTATATACATGCAGATACATATGAGCAAAAGAGACAGAGAAACAAGACAGAGATACGGAAAGAGACAGAGAGATTGAGGGGGGATAAGCATGTATTAAGTATGCATTGTTACAAATATTATTTCATTAGATCCTCACAATGACACTATAATGTAGGTGGTTTTTATGATAACCATCCTGCAGCTGAGGAAACGTAGCTTGCCCAGGGACCCATAACTTGTAAGTACCTGAGGTCAGTAGTTACACTCAGGTCCCTCTGCCCCACCTAACTGCCTCTGTGAGAAGATGGAAGATAATCTCAGAAGGGAAGGCACTACTGGAAGCTAAGAGGACCAGGACAGGACATAGGTAGAAGTTATAGTTTGAGCTCAGATAAGTCCGAAATACTACATTGTCTGCAGAGGTGAAGAGGGAGATCATTCTTAGCACTGGGGTTTGGCAAATGCAAAGACACAAAGAAGAAGATGGAGCATCACATCAAAGGACAGAAAGTACATCATTATCACTAGATCCATATAGCAAAGTGGTGAGTGGGGAGTATGAACTATCTGAAGACTAGTAGAAAAGGTTGTTAAGTGTTTTAATTGCTCCATAGAGGATTTTATATTTGAGCCTAGAGATAATAAGGGACCATTTGGAGTTCTTTGACAGTTGACTTGAGAGTAGACTTAAGGCAGGAATTCCAACCAGGAAACTATCCCATATTCCAGGTAAGAATTGATGAGGACCTTGGGCTGTGATTGTGTGAGTCAAGAACAAGGATATATAGGATAGATATTGCAAGGTTAGAAATGGCAAAGTTTGTAATTAAACTGGATATGTGGGATGACTGAGAATGAGAAATTGAGAATAACTCTGAGGATTGTGACCTTGAGCAACTGGGAAGTTGGTGATGCCATTAATAGCAAAGTTGGTAAGAGGGAAAGAATAAGCGAGGGAGGATAATGAGTTCTATTTTGAATAACCATTTCGAGACATCAATTAGGCACATGGTGAAACATAACTATATCTCAGAAGAGAGACTGGAGCTAGGTCTGTGGATTGAGGGATAATCGGTTAGAGAGGATCATTGAATCCATGGTAACTGATGAAATCTCCAAGACAGACAGTATGGAATAAAAGAAGGTCAAGTATAGAGACTTAGGAGATACTGATTGTTTCTGGGTGTGATATGAAAGAAGTTTCAGCAAATCCAGAGCAATCAGATAAGTAGGAAGAGAACCAGGAGAGAGCACTGCTATGAAACCCTAGACAGAAGGTAATCAATATGGTCAAAAGTTGTGAAAAGGTCAAGGATGAGGACTGAGAAAGGTCATTAAATTTGGCAAGTAAGAAATCATTTGTAATTCTAGTGAAGGTAGTTTCAGTAGAATTTGAACCTGGGTAGTCTTAACTCAAAGATTAGCTATCTACTAGATCAGGCTGCTTCTCTAATTTCCTTAGTTAATCAAAATTAAGTTTCTTTTTAAGTACAGTTATTGAAAGATTCACTAGTATTTTAACCACATCTATTTCAATAAATTGGGTATAAAGAGGAAAAATCTTTACAATTCTACAGAGACAGACTTGGCAGTCGAATTTTCCTGAAAGCCTTAACTATATGTATCATCTATCCTCTTAACCAACATATGTGTAAGAATTTTTATTTATTTATTTGAATAAAGAAGGTTAATAATAACTTTTTTCATTCGAAAAGTGGCCACCCAACAAACTTTACAAAGAACTTTACCTACTCATAGTGTCTCAATATTGCTAAGTGAAAGAAAGAAATCCATCTCAGTAATATTTTATCTATGAAAAGAATGAAGCAAAAAGAGAGGATAATATTTATCCAAAATCAAATTTGGTGATTCAGTTTATCCTATATCAGAACTAGACACTGACATTTAGAATTTGAAGGTCTTTAGTATTATCAGGATAGGGTAAGATTTACAAATAAAGTATAAGGAAAATAAACAAGCCTTGATGTGATTTTGAGATTCGAGCTCACATTCTTCTTAAAACTATTTCTACCACCAATGCCTCAAAAGTTAACATTAGTGATTCATTCCCATGAGATGTTTGCTCCAGCCCTACAAAGATTTCTCTTAAAATAAATATTCCTTCTGGGGAGGGCAAGTACATTAAATTTACTCCTGAAGCTTTTTCAGACTGCCTTCTAACATCATCATCTGATAAGAACTGTTCTCCCCAGTTGTCAATTATTTCAATCTTCTTGATTTATCTATTGCAATTGGCATTGGTGACCAAGCCTCTCCTCACAGATAATTCTCTTCTCTCTTGACACTTCCCTATGACACCATTCTCTCTTGGTTCTCCCCCTATCTGTCTTCCCACTCTTTTCCAGTTCCTTTGATGGTTCATGAGCCATCATGACTCCTGAGACTGATCACCAAAAGTCTCTCACTGACCCATATGCTTCTCTTTCTGCATGTTCTCTCTTTCAGTGACTTCATCAGCACCCATGGATTTAATTATCATTTTTATGCTGATGATATATATATATTCCCTGAGCTTCAATCTTCTATCACCAATTGTTTATTGAACATGGTAAACTGAAGAAATTTCTGTCCAAAACAGAACTCAATTCCCTTCCTCCTCATGACCACCCCTGTGGTGGTGTCTTTGACACCAAGTTCCTTCACAGGTTCATAAATGACTCGTCATCCTGAATTCCTTAGTCTCCTTCTCCCAATATCCAATCAGTTGCCTAATCTTGCTATTTCGACCTCTACTGCACTTCTTGCATATGATTTCTTCTCTCTGCTCACAGGTTGACCACCTTACTTACTTACTTGAAGGTTTCATCACCTTTTCTGAGATTATTGCAACCACTTCCTAATCGATCTCCCTCCCTCATGTTTTCCCTGACCTATCCTCCACTCTGCTTCCAAGTGATTTTTCTCTAAGCAAAGATCTGATCACATCACAGTCAATTCCATTCCACCTATTCCATCAAGAAATAATTTCTTCTTACTTCTAGAATCAAGTATAAAATCCGTTGTTTAAGCTTTCAAATTCCTTCACAAATTTGCCCTAATCTTTTTTCAATCTCACTATACATTATTCCTCCTCCTACATTCTTTGTTCTCCATAAGTTGGCTTTGTCTCTATTCCTCACACATGATGTTCCATCTTCCATCTTTGCATTTGCTAAAAGTCCCCATGCCTAGGGGTGCCTAGGTGGCACAGTAGATAGAGCACCAGCCCTGGAGTCAGGAGTACCTGGGTTCGGGTCCAGTCTCATACACTTAGTAATTACCTAGTTGTGTGGCCTTGGGCAAGCCACTTAACCCCATTAGCCTTGAAAAACCTAAAAAAAATAAAATAAAATAAAATAAAAGTCCCCATGCCTAAACTTACTCTATCTACCTTCCACTTTTACCTATAGCACACAAAATCTCTCTCTTCCTTCTAGATGTAGACCAAGGACTACTTTCTATCTAATCCCCTCAATTGCTAGTTCCCTTCCTCTCAATATACCCTGTATTTAGCTAATTTGCAATTTTTAGCATTTATATTCTTTAAATTTATGGCATTGTTTTTTTCCCATTAGAATTCAAGCTCATGTCAACAATGATTGTTTCATATATTGTATTTTTCTCCCCAGGACCTGGCACTTAATAAATAGGTACTTAATAAATGATTAATTATTAGACTCAATTTCCACAATTATAACAATGAAAAAGAACAAAATTTATCCTGATCTATCTTAAAGGATTGTGGTGTCTCAAATGAGATGATAATACTTGTGAAGTACTTTGAAAATTATAAATTTTCAATTTATATTGTATATAATATTGTATATAAATACAAGGTATTAATATAATCACCATTTTATTAGTATTACAATAAACATTGCTGATAATGGCAATTATTATCTTTAATTATTAACTTTATCTATCTCTTTGTACTTCCTTCAAACATATCTGTAGTTTCTATTATGAAAAAAAATTATGACTCAATGCTAACATTCCCTCAATTTATTGCTCTATATCTCTCTTTTCTTTCATAGTTTAATTCTCAGGAAGATGGTGAAGTGAAGGTGGGGATCTAGGGTAAGTCTGTGTGGGTTTATTGCCTTTACTTTCTTACCTTAGCCTATTCTCAGTTTCTTGCAGTCTGGCCTATCCAAGGTTAACAATGACCTCTTAATTAATTAGTCTAGCATCCATCTTTCCTGACCTCCCACCAGCCTTAAACACTGTTTATCATTCCCACTTTCTGTATGCTATTTCCAACTTGGGTATTGTTGACATAGTTTTTTATGGTTCTTTTCGTACATATATAAAAAATCCTCAATATCCTTTGAAAGATATCCTATTGGGGCGGCTAGGTGGTGTAGTGGACAGAGCACTGGCCCTGGAGTCAGGAGTACCTGAGTTCAAATCCAGCCTCAGACACTTAATAATTACCTAGCCATGTGGCCTTGGGCAAGCCACTTAACTCCATTGCCTTGCAAAAAAAACCCTATAAAAAAAGATATCCTATTGTGAACCCTCTTCTCTTCTTTCCCTATACTCTCATTTAGTGGTCTTGGCAGTCATCTTAAATTCAACTATATATCCAATTCTCATCTCTCCTACTCACCTCCATAACTTCCTTTACATTCCAACTAAAATCTTACCTTCTGCAGGAAACATTTTTCAACCCCTCTTAATTCCAGGACCTTCCCTTTGTTAATTATTTCCTATTCATGTGTAGATATATATATATATATATATATATATATATATATATAATATATATTTTATCATGTTGCTCCCTTCATTATATTGAAAGCTCCTTAAGGGCAGGGACTGTCTTTTGTCTCTTTGTATCCCCCACTATTTAGCACTGTGTCTGGCAAATAGTAGACACCAATAAGTGTTTAATGAATTGAAGTGAATCAAGTCTCTCTCCCATGCTCCAGTACTGTATCTCTAACTGCTTGCTAGACACAGACATCTGAATTTGTGATAGGCATCTTCAATTCAATATGTCCAAAACAAAGTTCATTGTTTTTCCTGCTTCTGACTTTCCTGTTCTTATAAAGGTACCAACAATCTTCCAGTCATCCAGACTCACAACTCAGAGTCATCTTCAACTCTGTTCTCACTCAATCACCATATCTAATCAGCTGTCAGGATTCTCAGTTATACTTCCTCAACCACTCTTGAATACACACTCTCTTCTCTACTCATCTCACTTTACCCTAGTCCAGGCATCTTCATCTTTCCCCTGAACTATTTCAATAGCCTTCCAAATGGCCTCCATGCTTCCTGTTTCTGTCCTCTTAAATTCATCTCCACATAGCTGCCAAGTTTATATTTTTAAAGCACAAATCTGACCATGTCACTCCACAGCTCAAAAAGATTCATGGCTCCCTTAAAGATTAAATTCAGACTTTTGTTTCAAAACCTTTTGAAATCTGGATCCAGATAATCTTTCCAGGCTGAATATGCATTATTCACAGATTATTTCCACTCCAATTAAATAGTATTCTTTTTTGTTTCCTGAACATGCTAATCCATTTTCCACTTCCTTGTCTTTGTATAGGCTTTTCTCCATGCATGGAATGTTCCCTCTTACCTTAACTCAACCACATGGAGCCCTTAACTCTCTTGAAGATATAATTCAAGTACCACTCCCTTCAGAAAGTCTTTTCTGATTCTTCCAGTTTTGTTCACTCTCACATCATTTATATATGTGTGGCTATGTATATACACATATATAGTATGTCTAGATAAATATGTCTACATAAATATGTATATAAAACATATATATATATATACATCCTTTGGTTTCTTATCTGTGAGCATGTTTATGCCCCAATACACACACACACACACACACACACACACACACACACACACACACACACGAGTATATATATATATATATATATATATATATATATATATGTATATATATATATATATATATATATATATCCTTAACCTTATCTCTCACGCTTTCATGTACTAGTACCCAAGACAGTACAAGTACACAACAGAAGCTTAATTAATGCTTGCTGATTATTAATAGCAATGACATTAACATCTCTTTAGCATGAGTGAGATTATCAAACTGCTGTGCTCCCCAACATGAGTGATAGGGAATATGGGTTCAGGAGAGAGGGGATGTTGT
The DNA here is from genome assembly GCF_037893015.1 of Macrotis lagotis. Lineage (NCBI taxonomy): Eukaryota > Metazoa > Chordata > Mammalia > Peramelemorphia > Peramelidae > Macrotis > Macrotis lagotis. The sequence goes on along the minus strand of NC_133664.1, from coordinate 198,582,964 downwards.
AAAAGGTAGAAGACCCAATTTAATCAAAACACTTCAGCCATCTCTGAAACTTGAGGAGAGGAAAGATGAGTGAGTGTCTGAGCCAAAGCATTCTGAGAAAAAGGGAAGAGATACAGAGATCATTGTCAGGGCTTGGGGTCTAAAGAAAATTACCTAAATTACTCATTTCCTCTCTCTTAGCATCAGTGCAAGATGAAAACAATGAAGCGTATATACCATTTTCAATATCCTACTTTTTGGGAAGATCAAGCAGCTGAGTTGGTACAGATAGTTGTTTTCTGACTGTAAGCCTATATATACTCTCTCAAAATTGCAGGTGATTTTATAGTAATAACACATCCCCTCCCATCAGACCTTACTGCTCCCTTTCTTTGGTTTAACTTTTGATTAAGACTCTCAGTTGATTACAAGTAGTCACCACGATCCTTCTCACTCTATTACTGAGCCCTCAGAGACCAAATTACATCTATTCCTTGTTCTCAACTCCAAGGGTTGTATTGCTTCAAAGTTAGTTTGGCTTCTTTTTTCCTTCAAAGCTGGGTAAGCTTGAAGCTACTGGCTCCCTCCCCAGCCTTGGCCCTGATAGTTATTTGGTTCTGACTACAGCTGTTCTAAGAAGACTTTACACTTAGGCTGAGTCTCAAAAAACTTCATATCCAGCCTTATGGTCCTTCTTCTACCCTACTTTATTGTTCATCTACACTGCTTCCCAAGGACACCTGAAAGTCCAGATCTGTGCAAAGTGTAAAGTGAGTTCTCAAATGAAGCTTCTGAGGTCTTGCTTTTCTCATTGCTCTGAGAAGAATAGATATTTGTGACATTTTTCCTTCATATCACAACAAAAGCATTTCTGGTTTAACATCAGAAATACAAATGCTTTGTCATGGTACTGGTTCTAAACACATACACACACCTAGATGATCCATAATGAGTAGGATAAAACAGTAACCTCTCAAAGAAGCAATAAACCAAAAAGAAATGTCATCATTTCCACCATTCAGTCATAGACAAGAGTCAAAAAAAGTCATGCCAAGCTCATGACTTCCCTCAAAGGGGAAAAAAAAGTATCATAAAAGAAATAGCTAATAAATCACCTTATCCTTCGACACATTCTTCTGACAAATCATTTGCACTGGGTCAATCCATATCCTTTTTACAATTATGACAAATTCCCAAAACAATGCTTAATCCACAAGCGCAAAACAACAGCAATGACATATCATAAATATATTCCAACAGCATATAAGAAAATTGCATTCACTACATATTTGCTTGGCCCACATTTCCTTTCTTATTCACTAGGGTTTGACTCCTATTGTTTATGCAACAGGTTTCTAGTTGGATTCAACCTAAAGAGAATCCTACAATTGATGTCTTTATTCAATCTCAAAGATTCTCACCCCTAAATAGAAATACTATGTTTCTCCAAGAGAACATGGATGCTTCATAATTTTGTATTGATCCCATCAGTAAGTGAATAAGGTCTCTCAGTGTCCATATTGAGCTTCATATTCCAAAGAGATAAACTAGACCCCAAACAAAGAATCAGTCGAGATGTTCCAGGGTAAGATCCTTAGAAATTATCTTTAATTAATGCCAAGTATGAACAGATAATAAAGTGACAGAAGCAAGGAAAATTGCATAGATGAAAACTATGCACTTCAGTTAGGCTCTCAATTCATAACATTCAGTGTCCTCTAACTGACAAATCAAAGAGCTTTGTGAGGAGAGGGGAAAATGAGCAGTACCCTGAAAATGAGGTTAGCAATTTGCAAACTCAGGAAGCAAAATACTGCTTTGTCAGCTTCAATGGTTTGTTGCCCTGATGGTGCACTTTAAATTAATACTATTTATTTTCTATTTTAATGTTGGTGATTAATACTTTATTTTTAAAACAGAGGTATGTCATATACAGCCCATATTATCTACCTGCAACTGTTGGATACATGATTTCCAAACAGTGTATTAGAGAATAAAAGTGCTTCTGCATGTTAATGGAAAGGAAAACTTTTCAGCTGGCATATTACGCATGGGATTTCATCCCTCCTTATCCCCTACCCCCCCCCACCAACTTTCCCACCTCTCACAATTTCTTATCCTTGTTTATTGTTTGAACAGTTTGAGGTTTTGTTTTTACTAAACTGTGGAACACAAAACTTCTTTGCACTTTCTGTTGTATTGTGGAAAATCTAAGTAGCCTCCCAATTAAAGTTACCCTGCAACTAGGGCTGATAACCCTCAAACTAACAGTCTTGTGGTGGAAAGACTTCCTTAAGAACCCCTTTTGGATGTCCTGTCATGCCTAAGGAAGTCTACAGTAGTTTATCTTTATGGATTCTGAACTTAAATACTCAGATATTAAGTAAAGATTCAGGGTTTCAAGCTGAAACCTTAAACTTTGAAGTTCATTTAAGGTAGATGAGGAGTTTTAGCTAATTAATATATCCTTTGCTTCTTTGCAAAATGAAGTATATAAATTTCTTGTTAGCTTGCCTGAGTGATGAGGAAGAGAAATTTTACATATATATCTCAAAGTTCTATAACATAAACATGAGCAAAATAATCTGAATGGCATATGGGATTCTACTTCCTAATGCCACCAATCAATACATATTATACCTGATTTCATATTTATTTGTCTTTACTATGAAAATAAAAAGCAGACCTGACATACCAAACTCTTCATGATTTAGTTTTCTGTTTTAAAAAGTTCAGACATGTTTGGCAGTTGCATTCTTCCTAACAAATTGTACAATGGATGGTTACCACCCACCAATTCTCACCACTCCCAAGAATATGCCATTCCTGGAAGAGAAAGGAGAATTGCCTTCTGCTCAATCTTTCTTTCATTCTTTCTGTTTCACCCAATTGGGTTATCTATCGACCAAACAAGAAGTTAAAATTATTAGTGTATGCTTCTGGATCTCTCTTGATAAATGAGGGATGGGATAGGCCCTTTATTTTTGCCTCCTTCAGATGTGTTTTCTCTTACTTGGAAAATCTGAAGGTAATGCATGAAATAAAAGAGGCCCTTTCTCCTACAATGGAATGAAAATTCTACTTAGGGAAACAAATCCCTCACTTAATGCCTGATGATTGTTATTTCTAAGTGAGTGAGGATAGTAATTTTCCTTTGTGCTTCAGCTCTACTGTAATGGGAACTAAGCCATCCATATAAACTCCTTTTTTAAGGAAATGATTGTCCATTAGCCAAAACTTCAAGAAACTGCTGCTGCTTAACTTGGTTTTATTGGGCTAACCCACCACCAAAAAACTGATCTAATAATATCAACTTTTTTTTTGGTGGGGAACAGCAAGTGAAAAAACAACAGAAAAGGTTTATGGCTATAATCTGTCTTCTACACATTCAAGGACAGAGGTGATTTAATTTCTTTGGTCGCTTCAAATCTGTTTAGTTAAGTTAGCTCCTTTCAGAGCTTCTTGATACACTAACAGCACTGGCAGGGACCAACATTTCACCCTATTAAACTAGGGTCCCAAAATTGTAGAAGGGCTTCTCAGTCCTTCTGAAATTTTCTCCCCCTGGAGAAAACCAATATTCAGAACATGAGCCATATCAGTCTCTGGGGAAGGAAAGGAAAAAAGACAAAAGCCAGTCAAAATATAAATTTGAAAAAAAAGGGGGGTATTAATTCAATTCCTTAACAGGCAGCTTTGCTAAGTGCACCTTCAGGTCTACAAATACATTTCAGCCCTGTGGTAGTGCAAGGAATAAGAGTCTTTGTCAAACTTTGCATGCCTATACTACACAAAATAATCTTTTGAATCCATCCTTGTTGAATTCTGGAAATGAATTAAGAATGGGTAAGGGACATCCAGACTCCCCATACCACCCCAAACTCTTTAGAACTCACCCCAAACCCTGGTCAACAAGCCCATCCACATCTGTCTCCTCTAACACATGCAGAGAATCATCAGTCCAGTGGACAGGCTAAGGTGAAGGTTTCCAGCTACCAGAGACTCCTAGTAGCCAATCAGTCTCATCCGCTTTGGTCCTATTTGCTGATCCTTTCAGCATTCATCCCACAGCACTGAACGATTATTGCTGTTGACTGAGTGCAGTTGAACACAAGAAGTTGTGCGTTTCTAGACCTCTGAGTGGAGATGAAGGATTGGAACATTCTTGGTTGTTTTGTAGTTCTTGTTGAGGGTGGCTTTTTTTCTTCCCCTAAACAGGGAGTTATAGAGGGGAGGGGAGATCAAAGAGGAAAGTGGGGTAAGTTGGGGTAAGGGGGAAAGTGGGGAGGAAGCACCACAGGCTCAATCTGGAGAGGTTTCTTGTCCTACAGTCAGGTGCCTTCCAATTATCACAGGAAGGTCATTTCTTTCAGTTCCTCTTCACATAGCTGTTTGTATCCATCCTTCAGGCTCATAGATGCCAAACAAGCAAAGAAAGTATCTAAATTATTTTGCTTTAGCTCAGCAAGTAAGCCTTGTGCACGATTATATTGTGTTAAGTGCCTTACTGTACTGCCTAGAGAGGAAGGAAAGGCAGAAGGAAGAGAAGGGGAGAGATCCCTATACAAAGCAGGATAGGAGAAGGAAGTGGTCAGCAGCAGGCAGCCTCATGCTAAATTCAAAATGAAGCTCCATCCCCACCTGTGTGTCCTTAAAGATTTTTTTGAGTGCCTCTCAGTTAAGTGACAGCTGTTTGTCTCCAAGGACCTATGCATTTTCTTCCTTTACCTGGTCCATAAACAGACCACCACTCTCTGAGATCGGTGATTGGGGCAGGGTTTGTAAAAATGTTCAGTTAATGGAGGTAAGGGCAGATTAAAATAGGGTGGAAAGGAAAAAAAGGTTTAACTAGAAAACTAAAGGATTGGGGGTGGGAAGGTTATGAAAAAAGGTTATTTACTGAGTTATTCTGGATTCCAGAATAATAGAGAAGTAAGAGTAGGAGGGGAATATGAGAGAAAAGGAAAAGTACCTGTATATAATCTGAAGAGACATTAGAACTTCACAGGGACTCTGGCAGGAGTCAAAATCCCAAAGCATTTCTCTCAGTTTTTAGTAGAGGAAAAGAGAGATTGAGTCCATTGTCCTTGTTCAGTTTGAAGCTGGCTCTCAGACCTCAAGTTACTATCAACATCAGACTACCAAAGGGAAACAAATCCACTGATGACACAGGACATCGTTGTTCTTGTTGTCTTCTCTCTCCAGGAGTCAGTTTAGTGTGGTCTTCTCATTTTGATGGAGGTAGGGGAGAGTGAGCAGTGAGGGAGGGAAGGTGGTGAGGATGGAAAATTAAAAAAAAAAATGCCCCAGCTCCTCCTCCCCATTTACCCCTCTTTAACTTTGCAGCTGTATTAATGGAGGCACTTTCTGCAATTCAGTGGGTGCAGGATAAAGGCACTAAGCAACTATTTAAATAAATTGGTTTTCTTCAGTAAGTTCTCAAAGGGTATACCAAAGTCTCTAAAGACTTCAAATCATAACTGCAAAAAGAAATCCTCTATAATTTGGATGTGCACATTAGATAAAGAGTTTCATTTACATTCTAAGAATGCACCAAAAAGCATGCAGTATTGCACCATTTTTTATTTTGTTTGTTTTTGTCTTTAGCTACTGTTTCTTAGGTGTTGCTATATATAACTTGATAAGTTTTTTTCCATATACTTTCCCTTTAAGGGATGGGAATATTTTATCCTCTTTCTGACAACACCTGGACAGAAACCAAACATTTCCCTGAGCAAAGACAGGAAAATTCACTGAGTCCCCCCTCTCCCTTCACTTTGTTTGGGCCCTTCATATCATAAACTTTTTTTTAACTTATTTTTTGTCTTACTGAAATCATGCATTAATGAATTCAAGTTACACCTTAGTCAAATAAGCCATGATGCGGAATAATAGAACATGCTTTGAGCTCCAAAAAAAGTATTGTTCCCATTTGACTAACATATGCACTTAAATACAGTACTTTAAATTACTAATAAAATAGGTAATAAATTAAGGAGTGCACTTTTGGTGAATGCAAATGAAAAAAGGGCCTATTTTTAGAAGAGTCAGTTCAAAAGAAAGCTTATCCTCTATTGTTTGAGGTAATGATCCCCACATGCGATTATAAAATAAATACTGTCAAATTCAAACATGCGTACATTAAACTCCATTTGTTCTCTCTTGCAACAAAGTGGGAATGGGGCTGAGGGGGAACAAAGGTTTTGCATCCAGTTCTTTTAAGTGAAGGGGCAAGGAGCTCTAACAAGAAGAAAAAAAAACTTATGTGTAGTTCATCTGCAGTTAAGTAAACTTAGCAGCATTGCAGATGTCTCCATTGATTTTTTCCTTTAAAAAAAAAAATCTTGGCTTGGATGAGAAGGAAAATGGGACAAAGAGAGGGAGATCATTAGAGATCAGGCCCAATATGTTTATAAGGTGCTATATGGTCCATTCATGACTAACTTATTTTTCAAGAGGATAGACTTCTGCTGATTCAAATAAAAACGGCCAATATTCACTATGCTTTTTGGTCAATTCATTTATACATATATCTTATATGTATAGATAGTTGATGCACTTTCTTTGATACACTGTCACTGTGCAGTTTGCAGAGATTTTTAACTGGAGTCCCATGCATATTTCATTTTTATATTATTTCTAAATGATCATCTGTTTTTTAAATATTTCTTTAAAATTAAGTTAAACAAGCAGAGGGATGAAAAACATTTCAATATAGAAAAGCATATGAGTTTTATTTTACCTAGACTAGTCCAAACTGTTCATTTTTATCAGTTTTGGAAAATACCCTTTCTTTTTCTTTCTTTTTTTTAAATAAAATGAAAATAGTATTTTTTATGGATCCTGAAAGCTTCTGGTTCGCTGAGCCAAAAAATCTGCAATGCAATAATGCATTTACAGGTCAATAGAGCATTCAAAGACTATTTAGTAAAGTATCTACAGAGTGTGACATAGGTCACTAAATTTTTTGTTATTATTGTTTGAGGTTTTTTTTTTCCTATTAAGTCTTTCAAGTTGCTAAGTGGAATTTGTGTGTGTGTGTGTGATTTTTTTAAACATCCGTCAGGAGCTTGCTCTTGTTAACACAGTTTTGGTTAGCTGTAGTGCAGTTGCCAGTTCTGATATTAGCCTGTCTATAATGGGCTATACTATTATTCATATCCTCTTCAATTTCCATGTATTCAGATTTGCTGATGGTAGAGGAACTACGGCGACTGAGGTCACTATCAGAGGCTAAGTTAGGGGAACTAACATGGAGCAACTGAGCCTGCTCTTCCCCTTCAGTTTCTCGGTGGTAGAAATAGTTGAAATTGGACACAATGACAGGTACAGGCAGGGCAATTGTCAGCACACCAGCGATGGCACACAAGGAGCCCACGATCTTGCCTCCAATTGTCACAGGGTACATGTCACCGTATCCTACAGTGGTCATGGACACCACAGCCCACCAGAAAGCGTCGGGGATGCTTGAGAAGTGAGACTCAGTGTCTTCTGCCTCTGCAAAGTATACAGCACTAGAAAACAAGATAACCCCAATGAAAAGGAAAAAGATGAGCAAACCTAGCTCTCTCATGCTAGCCTTGAGAGTCTGACCTAGGATCTGGAGACCCTTGGAATGGCGGGACAGTTTGAAGATTCTAAAGACCCTTACCAATCGAATGACCCTTAGGATGGCCAGTGAAGTGGCCTGCTCACCCTTCTGGTTCTGTCCCTCCTGTTCTGCCATTTCAGTGCCCAGGGTGATGAAGTAGGGGATGATGGCCACAATGTCGATGAAGTTCATGATGTTCTTGAAGAAATCCGTTTTACTAGGACAGGCAAAGAAGCGTACCACCAGCTCAAAGGAAAACCAGATGATGCATAATGTTTCCACGATGAAGAAGGGATCTGTAAAAATGTTGGATTTGTAGTAGAGTGTTGTGTTGTCACTTGGTTGAAAGGTGCTGAATTCCCTTTCTTCTTTTAGTTCAGGTAGAGTCTCCAGGCAGAAAATAACTATAGAGATGAGGATTACCATGACTGAGACAATAGCAATGACCCGAGCAGGCCCAGAGCTCTCAGGATATTCAAAGAGGAGCCACACCTGGCGCTGGTACTCTTTCTCTGGCAATGGGCGCTCTTCCTCCTTGATGAAACCCTCATCTTCTCGGAACTTCTCCATGGCCTCCTCACCCAACTCATAAAACTTGATCTCCTCAGAGAACATGTCCAGGGGCACATTGACAGGTCTACGCAGTCGCCCTCCAGACTGGTAATAATAGAGGATGGCATCAAAGCTAGGCCTGTTGCGGTCAAAAAAATACTCATTTCTCAGGGGATCGAAGTAGCGCATGCGTTTCTTGGGATTTCCCAACAACGTGTTGGGGAACTGTGCCAGGGTCTTAAGTTGTGTCTCAAAACGCAGTCCAGAGATGTTGATCACCACCCTTTCACAGCAGTCATGGTCGTCATGGTCTGCTGGCCTTGGATAGCTGATGTCCTGGGGATGGCCTTGGGCGGCAGAAGCCTCCTCCACGTTCTCTCCAGACATCACCGTCATGGTCTAAGCTGAGTGGAAGGGTGTGGAGCAGAGAGGGTGGACTGGGGTAGTGAAGATTTTGAAAGGGGGGGGGGGAGAGGGTGAAAATGTCCCCACCCCCCCACTTAGAGTGTTTGAATCCGCCACCCCTTGAGGAGAATAGTCCACAAGGGGTGGAAGAAAACCAATCTGGATTCTATCAATCTACTCTCACCCCAGCCTAGGCTTTTCCCAAATTGGAATTCCCTTTGCACCAGCACCTGGCTCCTGTTCTATTGTGGGGGGGTTTGTTGTTTCTCTTTCCTCTCAAGGTAATGCTGTTCTGGCAAACTTCGACATTGCCTTTGGGGGGGGTCAACCCCTTTACCCCCGCCCTAAATCGTCATAAGAACAGGACTGGGTGCTGTGTCAGCTCAGCAGACTCCCCTGCCTTCCATTTCTCCCTCTTTCTCTGATCTATCCTCCCTCCTACCCCTCTTCTGCTGCTTTTTAAGCTCCCACCAGGGCGATCGATGGATGCTGCAGAGAAATAGAAAGTGATAGGAAGGTATAAAAAAAAATCCAAAGCATTCAGACGGAACGCATCTACAGAAACTGAAAAGGCACATACATGGATCTATCTACCTTTCCTGTACTGGAAAACATCAAGCACAGCTAAAGGCAATCTCTCTCTCTCTCTCTCTCTCTCTCTCTCTCTCTCTCTCTCTCTCTCTCTCTCTCCACACACACACACACACACACACACACACACACACACAGACAAACGCTTCAAGTTTTCTCGATTCTCCTGCCCACTTCCCCCATTCCCCTTCAGCCAATCTGTTTACAACTTCATTAACAAGTGAGCCCAGAGGTGGGGGCTCCCAGAGATCCAGGCTTCTCCCGCCCCGCTCCTCCTCACCCTCCCCACTCTGATTCGTTCAGCCAGCCCCCCGAATGGCGGAGCCCTACCGGCCTTCTAGGCTTACCTGGAGGGGTGTCTAGGCAGGCGTCGGTGGCGATGTTGAGTCGGAAGAAGAGTTCCTGTTGGAATGCGGCAAGTCTCCTTGGCGGCGGCGGTAGCAACAGCAGCATCCAAAAGGCGCAGTGGCAAACTCAGCCTCCAGCTCTCTCCTCCTGCGCTTCTCCGCTTTCCGAGAGGGCTTTACAGGGCTGCTGCTGCTGCCGAAATATTTATGCCCGTCCCCATTTCTAGCAACTCGAAGGACTATATAGAAAAGGAGAAGAATAGGACCCTCTCCAGTGTTCCAAGTTATTCGGGTTGTTGGAGAGGGCGGTGGGGGTGGGGAGGAGGTTGGAGAGGTATCGCTCCAAAAGCCCTGTAATTGATATAAAATTCGAATTGCAAAATTTATAAATATATATATATATGTGAATATCTCGCTCTCCCCCGACACTCCAAGAGTCTCTGCTTGGCTTATGGAGGGATGGATTCAGGCAGTGGGCGGCAGGAGAGAGCCGCCCCGGGATCTACATAGCTACTCCAGCACCTCCACCCCTCCTCCCGCTAGCTTGGTCCTCCAGGATGCTCCGCCGGACACCCGGGGGTCGGGAAGCCTCGGAGTCGAGCGGGACTATTGCGGTAGTGACAGCAGCCGCGGCGGTAGCGACGGCAGAGCGGCGGCGCGGTCCATTTCTGGACCCTGCAAGATCAGCAGAAACCCGAGGAGGCGCCTCTGGTGCGGAGCCGGGATTGGCCCGCCAGGGTCGTGGGATGGGGAGGGGGGAGGAGGAAGGAGCTGGAGGATAGAGAAGTGGGCGGGGAATTGGGGGGGGGGGGGCAGAGGAGCGAGTTTCTCACCCTTGTCAGCCATCCTTCTCCTCCTCCAACAAACACCCCCCACCCTGAACCCCCCCCCCCCCCAGCCCATCACAATTCAGAGTCCGGAACACGCGAAACTACCGAGCTGCGACCTTCCCAGGGGATTTAACATTGCAAATGACCACTTTCGACGCAATGCAGGCTATAGTACTCGAGGCTAGCAGAATCCTTGGTGGCTTTTATGTGGAGGCTTGGATAGATGTGCTGCTTTAGTCACCCTGTGATGCATTACTGGCATACTTCCTCTCTCCCATACTTTGCCCCGAAACCCCTTCTTCCGTGCCCACCCAACTCTTTCTTCCCCTCCCCAAATGCCCCCCTTGCTTGAAGTTGGAGTTTTACTTCAGAAACGGCTTCAGCCCTTTTCCTAGCAGTTAGAGCGATGCATGTTTTGGGGGGACGTAAAGTCAGCAATTCGAGTTCACCTGGATTGGGGATATTCTTTAGGGGAAGAGAAGGAATCATCTCCTTGCGTCCTAACATGGGGATGAAGTTTTCTTGTTTATTTTTAATTAGACAAGATGTGCCTGCCTTGGGAGAGAACAGTTCGCCTTCACTCTGTGGCGTATCCTGCCCACTTAATGCCAACTAAATCAATTAGGTGGAAAGCCCGGCTGACACTTCCCCCCCACCCCCTCGCCACTGCCCTTTCCTCCTCCTCATTCTCCCGGTAGATCCCCCCTCCCGCCCCCCCCTCCGGAGCCACATGCCGCCCTTGCCACTTCTCCAATCAGGAAGCCGCCCCCATGGAATCGCCAGGCGGTGAGATGCGGGGTAGGACGCAGTTCTTGGCACGAGAAGCCTGGGCGCAGAAGGCACGCGGCGCCAGCTGTGCCCCCGTAGGCGCTGCGCCTAAACCTGCAGCAGAAGGGAAGCCAGGGAGCACACTCCAGCTCCGGAGGGCTGCGGCTGAGGCTCGGAAGAGGCAGGGGGAAGCGCTGGCGTCGCTAGTGATTGGTTCTCTTCGATGTACTGGCACCAACACCCCCACGCACACACGTTCCCCCTTCTTCTGCTTACCCTACACCACCACCTCTTTAATCAAGGTCAGTGGCCCCAGTGGCCCTCTTTGGCTCACCAAAGGATGTCTGATGGATTCCCCGCTTCTCTGGACAGTTATTCTAGCAGTTCAGCGGTTACTAGAAGAGAAAGTGTTAAAGCTTTCCCTTTTATTTATGTGTTCCCTCCCCCCATACTCACACCCCTGCATTTTTTTTGAGGATGCTGAGGTATCTTATATAAGTACCTCCTTCCCTCAGTCTAGATCAAATGCCATCCTCTCTTAAGTACAGATTTCCTCCACCCCAACTATCTGGAAGGAGTCATGGCCTATAAAGGTCTCTGCTGTTGAAGAGGTAAGGGAAATTCAATTTGACAAACCTTTGAGCTCTGAAATAAAAGAGAATTAAGCACCTTGTTTAACAGTTTTATTGCGAGTTCTGTTCCTAAAGATAAAATATAGTCAAGGTTATTCCCCTTGGGGATTCCTGCTAAATCTCCCAATGGAATGTAAGCTCCATGACTCTCTGTCCTGTTTTTGCATTCCCTGACCCTAGCAGAGACACTTAATAAATGCTTATTGAGTTCAGTTGAATTGAATACCCACCAAATCTATCTATCTTCCTGGTCTGGGCTGCCAAAAACAGACTCTAGTTTTGCTGACTCAGCATTTAGGGATTGCAGTCCTAAAAGAACTTGAGTAGAGAAAAGGATGAGGTGATCCAAAAAAGCTAGCAGAGCTTCATCAAAAACATTTCATACCCGACAAATCTAATTTACTTGTTTTCTACTGAGTTATTGGATTACTGAGTTTGAGGAATGTTAAAAATTAAGAGTTTGGCTAGGTTTTATTAAATATTTGACAAACTCTCCCATGCTATTCTTGTGAATAAGATGGAGAGGTGTGGTCTGAAAAAGAGTAGGTAGATTGAGAACTACTTGAACAACCAGACTAGGAGAGTATTCACTCTAATGGTTTGCTGTCAGCTAGGGAAGAAGTGGCTAAGAGGAATGACCCAGAGATCTAGGGTTGGCCCTGTGATATTTAACATCTTAATCACTGACTTGGATAAAGTCTTAGATTATATATTCCTCCAATTTGCATATGGCACACAGCTTGGAGGGGCAGTAAAAATAATGAAAGGAGGAAGGGGGAAATCTCCAAAAGATCATGACAGATTTAGAAATTTCAACCAAAATTTAAAAGATGAAAGTAAATAGGGGGAAATGTAAAGTTGGGTTATAAAAATCAAATCTACAAATCAAAAATGAAGATGATAGGTATGGCGATAGATAGATAGATAGATAGATAGATAGATAGATAGATAGATAGATAGCAACATGTCTGAAAATATTTGGTAGATTTAGTGAAATCTAAGATAAAATAAAAGATTAGGCATTGTGATATAGTAGCTAGTGAAGATAATACAATTAGGCTTCATGAAGAAAGTCATAGTGATCAAGACTGAGCATATCTCATCAGAAGTATCATATTTAGTTCTGGGTGCCATATTTTAGAAAGACCTCTACTAAGCTCAGGAACATCAAGGGCAGGGTAACTAGAGTGGTAGAATTAGTATCATATAAGACTCAGATGGAGGAACTCATGACTACCTAGGCTAGACAGAAAAGAGTTATCACATAGAATAAAAGATTAGATTTCTTCTGGTAAGCCCTAGAGGGCAGAACTAAAAGCAGTAGGCTGAAGTTACAGAGGCAGATTTAGTTTTGATTTAAGGAGAAATTTCCTAATGATTAGGTCTAACAAAAAAGTAGAATGAGATACTTTTTTTTTTAATTAGGTTTTTCTTTTTGGTAAGGCAGTGGAGTTAAGTGACTTGCCCAAGGTTACTAGGCAATTATTAAGTATCTGAAGTCACATTTGAACTCAGGAACTCCTAACTCTAGGACCAATGTTCTATTCACTGTACCATCTAGCTGCCCTAGAATGGGATACTTTAAAAAAGAATAGGTTCCCTCCAGCCAAAGGGATTCAAGTCAAGTCCTAGATGTCAGCTTGTCAGATATGTTGGGGAGGAGATTCTGAGTTGGACTGTCTCTTCCATCTTTGAAATTCTGTTGATTCATGACCTCTGTATTTGGACCAGATCATTTCTTCTCAGGTTCCATGTCCATTCCAGGTCATGACAAAAAAAGGAAAGGCATAATTCACCCCCAAATTTTTATTTTTACTCTTTGCAATTTTCTTGTTCTATTTCTATTTTGTGATTATTTACAAATGCATTTTATAGTTGTTCAGTCATGTCCAATTCTATGTAACGTCATTTGAACTTCTCTTGGAAAAGAAACTGGAGTGAATTGCCATTTCCTTTTCCAGCCCAGTTTACAAATGAGGAAATTGAGGCAAACAGTATGAAGTAACTTGTCCAGGGTTACCTAGCTAGGAAGTGCCTAAAGTGGAATTTAAACTTGCTCTTCCTGACTCCAGACCTGCTCTATCCACTATGCCAACAAGCTCACTACATAATTATTATCTTCCCCTAAATGTAAACCCATTCTTATCTATTGATCAATAGACATTTACTAAGCAGGTTACTGAGTTACAAATATAACAATGAAACAATTCTTACTCTCAAAAAGCTTATAAAAGAGAACACATGATTACAGATAAAATAAATCAAGGATTCCCATGGGATTATCTAATGATAGTGCTGTGGACCTAAAGCTAGAAAGAACTTCAGGGGGCAATCTAGTACAACCCTTTCATTTAACAGATCAAGAAGCTGAGACCAATGCAGGTAAAATAACTTGCCTAAGGTCATATATGTAGTTCGCATCAGAGGCAAATGTTGCACCATATCACCATCTTTCAAAGAAAGGAATGGGAGCCATCAGATTACTAAAATCTAGGTAAATAGCACTGACAAATTATCCTAGTCTACTAGCCCAGCAACCCCATCGAAAAGGGAAATGAAATTAATTTGACAGTGGGAATTTTTTGTGGGACCTTGATTTGCTTATTAGTGATCATCACAAGGATTGGTTGAACATCTTCTGAGTCTCTCTTTCTATCGTAGTTTTAGGAATACAAAGACAAAACCCAAACAATCCCTGCTCTCAAGGAGTTTGCATACTACTTCTAGAAAACAATATATCCATAAGTAATAATATAGAAAAGTAAATAAAAAGTAATTTCAAGGTCAGGATGGGAAGTACTAACAATTGAGGAAGAACACAGAAGGCCTGTAGAAAGTGGCCTCTGGAACTTTTCTATAAAGAAACCATTAAGTTTACTAGGCAGAAGTGAGGAGGCAGAGAATTCTATCATGGCAATCAGCAAATGAAGAGGCAGGAGGAAAAATATCAGGTTTAGGTAATCATAAATAGATTAATTTGGTTGGAATATAGAGTGTTTGAGGAAGAGGTGTACAATCAGCTTGAAAAGATCAGGTAGAGTCAGATTGTAAAGTGCTTTAAAAAATAGCCAAAGGATTTTGCATTTGACTTGGGGATAATGGGAAATCAGTGAAAATTCTTGAGCATGTCAATGACATGACTAAGACCTGTGCTTTAGTAATATCAGTTTGGCAAAAGTGTTATGGAAGAGATTGGATGGAAGGAGAACAATTGGGAGTTTATTGCAATAGTCTAGGTGAGATGTGATGAGGAATCAGAAAGGTTGTATGAATGTAGAGAATAGAGATAAAATAAATGTTATGGTGACCTGGCAATTGATTGTATGTGGGAATTGAATGAGAGTGAAGAATTGAGAAATGATCCATGGGTAATGAATATGGGTGACTAGAAATGTAGTGACAGAAATAGTGAAGTTTGAAATGGGGGTGGGGAAGACTTAGAAGAGAAGATAATTAGTTTTGGATTTATTAAGTTTGAAATATCAGTGAGAAATTCAAGTGGAAATATCCAGTAATTCAAGAACTAAGGCTAGAGTTCAAGAAAGATGAGAACTAGATATGTAGATTAGTGAGTTAGTTATATAGAAATGACAGTGCCATGGGAGCAGATGGAATAACTAGGAAAGGGAATATTTACAGAGAAGAGAAGAAACCCTTGACAGAAATCTGAGATGTACCCACTTAAAGGGGTTGGACATGATCCAATCAAAGAGACAAGGAAAACCAGGTGAGACAGATAGTGAAAATAAGGAGGAAACATCACAAAGACCCAAGAGGGTAGGTGGGAGGGAGGAGAACACCAAGAAGGAAAAAGTTGTGAACAGTGTCAAAAACTACAGAAAGATCAGGAAGTAAGAAGACTGAAAAAAGACCTTAGATCTTAGAGGTAGGGAGATCATTGGTAAGATTGTAGAGAATAATTCTAGTTGAGTGATAGGGCTGGAAGTCAAATTGTAATTAAGAGGTTAGGAAGTGAATAGGAGGTCAAGCACTGGAGACAATATAGATAGTCTTTTTCTTAAGTGTTTGGAAATAAAAAGAGAAAAATAGAATAATAGCTTAAGGAGATGGTAGTGTCAGTTAAGGATAAGGGAATTCTGGGTATGATTGTATGTAATGGGGAAAGAACCAGTATGTAAAAATTGAAGATTATAAATAGAAAGTAGATGGTTTGAAAGGGAAACCTCACAAAGGAGGTATCAAGAGCACAGATAGAGGGAATGGCTTTCTCAAGATTTCATCTTCCATTGCATGGACTATTACATTATCCTTGTAATTGATATTCCTGCTTATGGTGCCTTCATTCTTCAATTCATCCTCTACATTGGTATGAAATTACAGTGTTATAAAACACAGGTCTATTTATGTCACTTCTCTTTCTAAGAACCCTCAGTATCTTCATTTTGTCTCTAGAAAATACAAGCTTCCTCCCTGGCTTTTAAAGACTTTCACAATCTGGCTTCATCCCATCTTTCCCTTAATTGTTTGCCCTCATACATTTTATGTTCCAACTAAAATGACCTGCTGTATATGGCATCCGTCCCTTGCCTGTATGCCTTTGCACAGGCTATCATCATATCTGGAATGATATTTCTTTTCATCTCAATTTTTAAAGTTCCTACTTCCCTTTAAGGTTTAATGAGGAGTTTACATTCCCAAGATCTTTCCTGTTGGCATTACTCTTCCCTCCTCCTGGTTACTTTCTATTTACTTAGATGTTCTCTGGATTTGTTTGCCTGTTTTTGTATTGCATGTTCCCATTGGAATGTAAGTTCCTTGAAGGCAGACATAATTTTGTTTATATCCTCGGCACCTGTAAGGTGCCTGAACCATAGGGATTGGGGCATGACCTGTAATTTCATTAATATAAGGAACTCTCCATTGAGGAAGCTCCCTTTAACAATGTAAATCAGTGCATTTGTTCCAACTTAGAATCTTTTAGATTTGACCAGTCACTAAGAGGTGAAGTGACTTACATGCCCAAGGTCATGTAGTTAGTATGTCCCAGAACTAAGACTTGAACTTGGGTCTTTCAAGTCCTGAGTGCTACAGCCACATCACTACACCACAGTTGCCCCTTCCTGAAATATAGTACATTGTTTATTGATTTGATTTACCTATCATTTGGAAAATGGCTGAACAGACTTTTTAGACTTTTTATAGGCATGTGATAGGAGACTTGGGGGGGGGCAATTAAAATTCTATCTACTACAGGAACCTTTTCCCAATCCCTCAATTCTAATGCTTTTCCTCTTATTTCCTATTTTCCTGTAAATAACTTGTTTGTCCATATAAAGTTTACTTGTTTCCCCTATTAGATTGTGAACTCATTGAAGGCAGGAACTGTCTTTTGCCTCCTTTTGTATTCCCATTATCTATCACAACACTTGGTAATAGTAGAAACTTAATGTTTATTGACTGACCATTAAATGATTAATTCAGAGAAATGTCTTTCTGAATTAATACAGAAGAAAGCAGAATGATCTAAACTTACACATTGATCACAATTATGTAAAGCAAGACAAACAAAACTAAACTAAACTAAAAGATAATAGAACACAAAACAAATACAGTGATCAATAGTGAGTTCCCTGGACTTTCTTCTAATAACAGATATGATGAACTATGGGTACAGAAAGTTACATTCTCTATTAATTTTCATCATTGTATTTAAATAGTTTTACATACCTGTTTTGGTTCATGTTATTATAGCATGTGGAGAGAGGGATTATTGGAAAGTGATTATGGTATATAAACCAAAATGCATTAAGAAAACATAAATTGCACAGTAGATAGAGCACCAGTCCTGAAATCAGAAGGAACTGAGTTCAAATCAGATTGAAGACAAGTAATACTTAGCTATGTGACCCTGTGCAAGTCACAACCACATTGCCCTTCCAAAGAGAAAGAAAGAAAAAGAAAACAAAAACCTTCAACCAATGCTTTTAAAACTGTGTTCCTTCTAGCACAAATTTCTTCTGCAAGTACTTGGTCTGCTCCAGCCACTCTTTACAACTATAATGGAGTCTTACTTGCCACCTCAATTTTACTATATAAACATGTGGCACATTGGGGACGGAAGAGTTAAAGTTCATACATAGCAATGTCACCATCACCATTGATGAGAATCAGTGATTACAGAAATGCTGACATCCAGTTTCATCTCCCAATGCTCTTGGGATGACCTAGCTTCAATGAGATCAAGTTTTTTGCAGATTCATTTCCCCTTCTCCTACTTTTCCGTGTTTTATGAGGTGATACTGCTGCTTGTAATCTTCTACTGTCCTACAGTGTAATCTTATACAGATGATTTAGTATTCTACACCAGTTTTGTCTTTGACAGTACCTTCTCATGGCTGCCAAAATAATCTTCCTAATGCACAGGTCTGACCATATGATTATCCTGATCCAAACCCTTTAATGTTTCTACAGTCATTGCCTAAAGAATAAAATACAAACACCTTAGTATGGCATTTAGTGTCCTTCATAATCTGCATCCAATCTGTCTTTTCAATCTTTTTCAATTACTCTACATTCCAAACACTTTGGACTAATTTCATGATCCCATTTTGCCTTGAATCATTTGATTGCACAGTCAATCCTTGTTTCTAAAACATACCCCCCTTTACATCTCTATCTATTGAAATTCTTCAAGGTTTACATCTCTTATGAACTTTTTTTTTGATAGATCCAAGCCTTTATCTACAGATGTGCTGGAGCCAGCTTGAACCAGCTCAAATTGTTAAAATTACACATTGGAAAAAGTAGATGCTATTAATCAGGAGTGGTTTGTTGTTCTGTTAACTGAACTTAACCTCTCTCAATCTTAATGTTTTCCTGTTAAAATGAACATAATAACATTTGTAGAATGTTATTAATAGGATCAGATGTGATCATGTCTGATTATGATTTGGGAGATAATATCTTATAAATACAACTGATGTTAATTCCATTAGGGATGTATGTCCTCTCTTTATTAAAATGCCATTTTCAGCTCTGGGCCCACAAATTTAGACTATGTTCAGTTCTAGGAGATCTGAACCTGTATAGAGAGAGGTCAGGCTTTTTGTTTAACTCTCTGGCTATTTATATTTTCACACTTGAACCCTGGGGAAATGTCTAGGATGTCTCCAAAAAAAAAAGAATAAGAAGATTTCAATTTACAATGTACATCAGAGATACACAAAAGGAACACTCAACTCAAAAGATTTACAATTCTGTATTGACCAAAACAAACAGCAGTAATTTATGGCCACTAGCATAATTATTTCCATTAAGATCTATCTATGTATTATGAAAAACCAACTGTATTCATCCTCCTTCCTTTCAGCCCTCCTTCCTCATTTCCTCCCTTCCAATTTCTTCAAAGAGTATTAGAGAAGTGGTCGGGCTTCTCCTAGCCAATTAACCAACCTAGGAACTGAATTCCCAGTCTCCAAACTCACATAGCTGCTTCCAAGGTTGGAAATCTTCCTCAGGATTACTGCTATTCTCAGGGAAAAAAACCATTAGAAAGGTACCCAAGATCCAGTATCAAATTTTCCTTGGGAGGATAAATATATTCCCAGTTTCTATGCTGCTGAGTAGAGGAAGGCTCCAAACCATTTCATGGGAAATCCTGGTGAAAGATCTTAGATGTTACTCAACCTTGAAAGAAGAAGCAAGATCCAAAGATTGAGAAGTCACTCTTTTAGGATCAATAAGGAGTGAGGTGCTCCTCCTGGTTCCATGGCCAATCTTTTTAGGTAGCCTATCTCCCCCAACTCACTATAGAAATCAAAGAAATAATAGGTGGAGGCAGGGAGGAGAGTACAGATCAAGAATTTCCTGTAGAAGCCCAATGAAACAAGTCCTTCAGCATTGAATCACTTGTTTTTTCTGAAGTTGTTAGTCTCAGCATCTTGCATCCAGGGCCATCTCCAGTCAGCCTGATTTATGTCTGGCCATTGGACCCAGATGACACAGGAGAAAAAATGTGAGACTGGTGACTTAGCACATCAACCCCTCACTCAAATCCAGTTCACTAGTTTGTCATGTCATCTTCTTTGAGAATGAAGGACAAATTAGACTTCTACTTACTCCCTCTGAGTCTACCTCATCTATTACATAGATAAAGCACTTTGCAATCCTTAGGAATTTAGGCCTTTTGCTAAAGAGTATACTCCAATTGAATGCAGTCTATCCATTATTTTTTCATCATCATCATCGTCATCAACATTCTTCTTCATGTGTCTTTATATAAACTTTTGTAAAGATCCAAGCTTTTGAGACATCAGGCTCTAACAGAAGAACAGAAATGAGAAAAGTACAGATTTCTATTTTATGCCTTCCCTAATTTCTTCCAGGACTTTTTAGGTGGCTCAGAGAATAAAGCACAAGACCTGGAGTAAGGAAAATTCATCTTCCTGATTTCAAATCTGGCCTCAGACACTTTCTAGCTGAGTGATCCTAGGGCAGTAACAAGTCTATTTGCTCAATTTCCTCATCTGTAAAATGAGCTAGAGAAGGATATGGTAAACCACCTATGTACCTTTGTCAAGAAAATGCCAAATGAGTGCAGAAAGAGTCAGGCACTACTGAAAAGAATTGAACAACAAAATCCCTTCCAACTCAAAAAAAAAGTGATTTTCCCCCTCCTTGAATTTCCTAAAGCACTTTGGACTCCTCCTTAATTCAGTCTACCTAATCAAATTTTTATTTTTACATTTTATGTCATTGGACTAATAAGGTTGTGAGCTTCTTAAAAATTGCCCATGCAATTGCTCCTATTTTTAGCTTGGTGAGAATAATAGGAATTTAATAAAGATATGTTTAATTAAATTGGATTGTACTAATTAAAAATAAGGAAGTTATGGGATATTTTTTAAATGTCCTTCCTTTGAGGATTGGGTGATAACTGAGAGATTTTTTTTATATATTTAAAATTTCATAGAATAAATATTTAGATATTATATAGATGCTCATATTTAAAGTAGTTTAGATACTTCTCTGTTAAGGGGTAGGAGCAAGAATTTAATTGCTTATAAGTACTTTCAAAATGTATAATTCTATTGTCCTTTCTCCTAATATTTGACTTGAGCTATATTGTCAGAATTCCAAGCCACTATTTAAATCACATCAGGAGGAAAGAAATGTGATGGAATATAAGCAATATGTATATGTAGAATAACACTGTAAATATTTTATAGACTGCAGTGAAATGGTTTGGAATTAAATGCTTCTGCTAGGAGAATTCTGCTCTTTCTCCAAGGCCACTGCATATTAGTATATGTGTTTTGTATAATAACATAGCAAATACTCAAAGACTTTACCAAATAACTCAACATTTATCCAGATTTTCAGCATACTCATAACAAACTGAAGAACCATTTGTCTCAAGCTTTAGAAGAAAAATTTCTTCATTATCTGATTTTGGAACTCAGTTCATCATTTAAAATTACCACTTAGCACTGTCTCAACATTTTTGTCTCCCTCCTTTTCCTTAAGTTTTTTTAATGACTGGTCCACACCTACTCTCTCCTCCTCTGGCAGCTTCCAGCTCAGAAACTCAACTACTCATCAACATTCAACCCATTTTGGTGCCTACTATGGAGAGATAAAAAGGTAGCAAAAGCATCAGGGAACTTAAAACCTAAGAGAATTGATAAAACAAAGGCATAAATAAGTATTATTAATTAGAACATGATAAGTTCATTAAGAAATGCAAAATGCTATAAGATCCTATGAGGAAGGGATCACTTTCAGTTCATTGTTATTGCTGTTGTTGCTTTTGTTGTTGTTTTAGAAGAGAAGGGAGTATTAAGGAATGTTGGGAAAGGAAGTACTGAGTCACGCATGGGTTCTAAAGGTTACATAGAGATATTTATTACAAAGTATTTTAATACCTTTTCTAATACAGATGGAAGGTGATGGGGAATGGGGTCAGTTTTAGAATAAATGTTTCATATCTTTTGAAAAATTATTATTAGGGTTTTTTGTTTGAACCTGTGATCTCATGATTGTAGGAAACTTCATGTAAAGAAATTCTCTCCACCAACACAGATTTTAAATTAGTCTGTAACCTATGATTTTAGAGAATAGTTGGCCTATTTAAAGGTGAAGTAACTTTCCCAGAGCCATCCAGGTAATGCTGTATGTGTCAGAGGCAAGATTTAAATCTAATTTTTTCTAACTCTGAGGCCAGATCTTCATTCAACACATGTCAAGATGTCTGGGCTCCTAGGTGTTATAGGAGATAAAATTCTAGACTTCGAGTCAGGAAGACCCAAGTTTAAATACTGTTTCAGACACTAAATGTGTGACCTTGGATAAATCACTTAACCTCTCAAATTTAGGTTCCTCATCTGTAAAATGAGCAAAATAGTAACTCTTCTCTCACAGGAATATCAAATGAAAACTTATGAAAAGTACTTTACAAACCATAATACTATGTAAATACTAGTTCTCAACATATAACATAAGCACATATGTGTACATATATATGTATGTATATACATATATGTGTGTATATAATAAAAATAACTTTTATACAATAAAAAATATAAGATTGAATCCAAAGCCTAAACTGATTTTGCTGGAATATGATATCTACTTCCATTCTCTTCAAACTCTCTCCTGTGGGGAAGGCTATTTCCCTTCTTCATCCTTTTTGGCAGATCAGGGTGGTTCTTCAGAAGGATATCTACATGGCTACAATTAAAACCTCAAGGTCTTAAAGGTAACCCTGGTGGGGAGGGGGGAGGCATAACTCCTAGTTACTACTTTAGCCCCTGAATCCCCACTGGTGTGCTTCCCATTTACACAAAGCAATCACAATAATGTCCCTGATCAGTCTGTCAATAACCATTTGGTAAGTACCTATCATGTATTTTGGTAAGTGCTGGAGATATAAAGAAAGACAAAAGATGATCTCTGCCATCAAGGAGGTCACAATCTAATGTGGTGGCAGGCAGGGAACAAAAAAAGTTGAAAATGGGAATAAAGGAAGGGAGGGAACTTAGCCAGGGAATATGATGAAGTCCAGAGAAGTGTTAACTAGGTGGGAAATGATGAAATAACTGCCCTAAGTACCTCCTTAAATATGGATATGGAAGGAACTCTTTAATGTCCACTCTTGACTCGGGGTCAATGGGTGTTCACATCTTAAGAAACCTAGCCAGAAAGCACAGGAGTATGAGACCCATGTCCCTAGATCAATCACAATTATGCTGTGCAGAACTTGCTGTCCTTGATTTTACTTGCTGGGAAAATCATTTTTCTATTATCTGCTCTTCTCTTCCTCACAACTCTCCTGAGAAAAAAACTGCTTTTCTACTACTCAAGAGCTTCTGACATGACAAACTTTTTCAGCACACAGGACAGCTACCTTTGTCAGGGCATTGAGAAAGTATTAAACGTTTTTAGCAAAAATAACAGCATTGCTCTTCTTCAGTGTAGCACAGACCTTCTAGGTCTACTCCCTGCTCTGGGTCCTGAAGAATAATACTAACCAGATAAACCTTCACTAAGAAGGATTCTACTTTATCCAACCAACTCCCAACAATAATGCTTCTTCCAATCAACAACACTCCTCGAAAATAAAAGCAGCGACAAACAATGTCTCTTCCCTTTAGCTCCCCTTCTCCTCAGCTAGAGAGAACTATAAAGCAAAGCATAAGCACTCTCAGCAAATATCTGAAAACTTAAATATATTGTTATTCTATTATATCCCATCACATTTCTTTCCTCCTGATACGATTTAAATAGGTGGCTTGGAATTCTGACAAACAACCCAAGCCAAATGTTATAGAAATGTTATAAAGGATTTGATGAGTCTCCAAATTAAATCAGTCTTACTCTGATACATAATGACTTCAGTTCAAAAGTGACAAATGGATAGTAAGAAATAAATTGGAAAATATGAATTAGAAACAAGGAGTAAGAGACAAAGTCTTATATAGACCCCATGGAAGTCTCATTCCTATATGTACTATGAAGACTTCTTCAAGAAGATGGTAGACATTTTCTTAAAACACAAGAAAATTACATTTTACAGAGAATGATTCATTTCTCTTATAGGAATCAATCCTGATTTAACTGAGAATAATCAAGCTATCAATTTGTTAGGGCAAAGATCAGAACTTGCAGAAAGAAAGAAGAAAGCATAAAACTAAGAAAAATATATGACATGAAACTACAACAACTGAAACTTTTCAACTGAAGTCACTAAATGTAACAGTATAGTTGATTTAATTTAGAGGTTCATCAAATCATTCATACTATTTCTCCACTTTATTATCCTCTTCAATAGCTTTGCTTTCATGGCAGTCTCCTTGCAAAACTTATTGTGAGTACTTCATTATGAAATGGCCAAATGATATTTCTTGTTGTATTAGGGCATCTAATAAAACCAAGTACATCTCCCTTTTTTTAGTTTCTTCTTCCAATTTCAACTTCCTTTTTATGGTTTTGTTTTTATTGAGAAAGTCAAGTTAATGATTTAATTACGTCAGTAATATGACTATTCTCATGTCATTGAACAAGGATCTCATATTTAAAGTACCAATAATTAAATTTGAATTTTAAAATTCCAATTATTAGCATTGTCTCACTTTCCCAACATTCTTCTACAACAATTGCAGAAATATATTGAAAGACTGAGAATATTTACTCTGTAAAAGAGAAGAATTAAAGGAGTGCTGATATGTTTCAGAATATGCACATAAGACTGAAGGACATAATATATTTTTCTTTTTTCCAAGGGTGACCATAACCAAAGAATTCATCATTAGTTTACTGGTGTTGAATCTTTTTGTGTTTAACTAGACTGGCTCTCAGAAAGCAGAATTATTCTGTTGCCAAGCAAAAGCCTTCAAATATAGTAGAATCTATCAAAACTGGTGATTTTCTGGAATAGTCTCTGGGAAGTCAGGGCTACTACTACCTTTACACAATGATGAGGTAATAGAATAGGATTTTATGGAGAATCAATTCTTTAACAAGTCTATCAGTCTCTTCATTTTATTGGATCATTTAATCCATTCGCATTTATGATTTCTAGGTTTGTGTTTATCTCTTCATATTTATTTATATATAACCTCTCTATATTTCTCTGCTCTTTCTATCTCTTTTCAGTTAAAATTTCATCCCTGTGATTAATTTAAACTCTTTTGATTCTGATCTTCTCTCTCTCTCTCTCTCTCTCTCTCTCTCTCTCTCTCTCTCTCTCTCTCTCTCTCCCCTCACCGACCTTTGCTTAAGATCTAAAAGTTTATTATTTTATCTCTTTTAAAACTGTATTTGTGATCTCTTTCTTCCCCTCCTCCTTTGTCCCTTCTCTTTGCCTACTCAATTAAGTAAATAGTTAAAACAAATCCATTGATCTCAGACACACACACACACACACACACACTAAGAAACACTCAAATGCATACCTTATTTTTATATTTCTAAGCAGTTTTTGTTTGTTTTGCTCTTTTCATTATTTATCTTCTCTTTCAGTCTATCCTGAATTTTATGGTTAATGACATACTCTTTTTATTCATTTATTATTATTATTATTATATTCATTTCCTTCATGGGGTTAAAGTTTCTAAAATTTCAAGTTGAAGTTACCCCTTTCAACCAATTTCTGTGTCATTGTTTTTGTGACTTTTACTCCATCCTCTCTTTTTTACATTACATTCATCACTCCAAAAAATACCACATCATTAAGGGACCAATATTGTATGAAGGCAGTACCTCGAAAAGAGAGTATCATCATCTCTTGATCTGTATTCCCCTCCCCCCACTCTTGGGTACCAAATTGTCCTAGGAACTCACCTATATGTTCTTCCTGGTTGATGACTCTGTTCATGGAGGCACAGCTCTTTATTGGGCCTCCCAATAAAAAAAAACTTCCCCCAGACTAACTCTACCATGATTTCCCAGTCTAATATTGAAGGTTCATATATATTTCCTGCACCATAGTCAGATTCTTTTAACAATAGCCTCCCTCACCAATTATGGTGGATGCCTTCCTTCTCCACTACACTGTAGCCGTCCTTTAATACCTAGTATAAATACAATTTCTTTCAGGGAGCTTTTTCTTAATTTCCTACCATCCTTAATTAGTAATTATCTCAGAAAGCATTTTTACCTTTCTGATATATTTATAATATATTATTTTGTATTATAGGTATTGGTATGTTTGTCATCAGGTCAGAATATTTAGATTTAGAAGGAAATTTAATCCTATATTTCCTATTATATAAATTTTATAATAATGAAGATCATTTATTACCTAAACTTTGTATCTTTCCCAGCACCTAGCACAATACTTCACAAAAATTAGATACTTGTCTAGTATATTGTAAATCTAGAATATTAATTTAAATAAAAGATAAATTTACATGAATTTCCTATATTATGAAACAAAGTAATAGGTAGTCCAACTAAAAACACTCCTCTTTGATGGCAGAAATGAAATCCTACTCCTGCATAGAGGGAAGTCACAGAACTGAAAGGAACCTCAGGGACTACCTAGTCTAACATCTTTATTTCACAGATTAGGAAACTGAGGCCTAGGAATGCAAAGTAACTTGCCCAATATTGGCTCAAGAAGGTAAGACAGGAGAAACAGGATACAGAAAAGGAAGGGAGTAAAAGGGGAAATGGCCTCTGACTCTAGAGCCAATACCTTTTCTGCTATACTGTGCTGACTCTAGGCAGAGTAAATAAGATGATATTTGAGACTTTGGAGTTTCCCTTTCCATCTAAGCATTGAAATAATCCCCTTCTCTGTGACTGTCAAATATCTGAACTTCTACTTAGGTCTATGAAGAGAAATGTTGAATTTTCTAAATATTTAAGGGGAGTGGGTGAGGAATCCTCAAAGTGATCATCAGTTCATGCTTCAGTGCCTCTAAGGCTCCCATTCTGAAATTATGTTTGATCAAATTTCAAAATAAATACCAGGCTGTTCAAGTAGCCAAGTTCAGCACACTCTGCAGTATATGATTTTCTTTGCTTTCCTTGGACTTCTGAGTTGTGCTTTACCATAATATCTTTTATTGTCTCCCTTGCATATTTTTGTGAGCAGCTCCTTTTGGCAGAGCTTTCTCTATCCATCACTGTTCAATTCTGCAGTAGCTGGTGGGAAAGATTTGGCTATGGTCTGGAAAAAGAGTTCTCCACAGAGTTCTTCCAATGAAGTTTCTGTTGTAAAATGACTCTGGGCTTAATTTTCTATAAGACCATTACTCTAGTACAATGTATCCAAGTTGGAAGGAACCTAAAAGACTGTCTAATCAGAACACTCTATTTGATAGATGAGTGAATTTAGGTCCAGAGGAGAGAAAAGACTTACTCAAGGTCATACAGCAAGTTAGTGGCATAGCCAAGAATCAATCTGGAAACTTTAATTACAAGTCAAGTCAGATGTTTTGTTTTTAGCTTTTGTCATTGTTGTTATCGTTCCCCTCACCAAATCTATTCTTTGGGAACTTTTAAATAAAAGACTGGAAAGATTTTATTCTAACATGTTGAAAGTTCTATTTTGCAAATAGGTTCTAAATAATCATAAGTCTAGGGTGGCTAGGTTATGCAGTGGATAGAGCACCAGCCCGGGAGTCAGGAGTACCTGGGTTCAAATCCGGTCTCAGACACTTAATAATTACCTAGCTGTGTGGCCTTGGGCAAGCCACTTAACCCCATTTGCCTTGCAAAAAAAATAATAATCATAAGTCTAAGGAAACAATCATTAATTAAATGTCTGATTTGTTCCAGGAACTGTGTTAAGTGCTTTATGTATCATCTCATTTGAGCCTTACCAAGATTTGTTACCTTGGGAAGGAGGTGATTATCCTCATTTTAAAATTAAGGAAAATGGGGCAGACAAATGTTAAGGAACTTGCCCAGGGTCCTATATCTAGTAGGCATTGAAAGTCAGATTTTAATTTACCACTTTATCTTCTAAGCTCCTCCCTGTCTCAAGTCCTAAAGGACATTTCATTGATTTAGATTACTCTAACAATATTATGTGCTATTTCCCTTTTCTTGACCTATTTCCTATTCCTGACTTTGCCAATGAGTATCTGAGGAATTTCTCCTTGGTGTTCTCATCTGTAAAATAAGGAGATTGATTAGGATGGGCTCTGAAGTCTTTTCACATCTATCTATCTATCTATCTATCTATCTATCTATCTGTCTGTCTGTCTGTCTGTCTGTCTGTCTATCTATCTATCCGATCCAAAACAAAGAGTTAGAGGTTCTGTTCCATAGAACTATAGGGGTAGAAATATGGATTATGTGAAAATGTAAATTGTAATTTTATTTTATTTTTTCTTTGTTATTGACCCACATTCTGTGGGAGTCAATGATGATTTTTATGTAGATTTATATTTACATTTATATTGTCTTACTGTGCCAAGCTCTACCCTTTGTTAAACTTCCCTATTTCTGTTAAGATCATTATCATCTTCCCAGTTTTTAAACTTGGAATAATCCTTGATGCTCTCTCTCTCTCTCTCTCTCTCTCTCTCTCTCTCTCTCTCTCTCTCTCTCTCTCTCTCTCTCTCCCTCCCTCGCTACCATATCCAATCTGATCCCAAGTTCTGTCAATTTGATCTTTAAAAGATTTGTTGCATATATTACCTCCCTCCAACTCTGGTGATCACTATCCAAAGTCAGACCACATTGTTTCTCATCTGGATTATTTTAAAAGCCTCCTAATTGGTCTCCCTAGTCTCATTTTCCCAATCAATCCTCAGTTGCCAAAACAATTCCCTTTAATAGGGGTTCTTAATTCTAGTTTGTGCCATCCACCTTTCCATCAATCTAATGAAATCTGTGGCCCTCTTATCAGAATGATAACATTTTTTCTTTGTTTTTAAATTTATAAAATTCATAAATTTCATAAAATAAAATTCATAAGAGTTTAAAGTAAAACAAAGATTAGTGAAAATGAAAATGTTCTTTTCCCATTCAAGTCCAGAGAACCCCTAAAATGTATTAATAAATAGGCCCCCAGGGTAAACACACCTGACCTATGAGGAAGGAAAAAACTCAAACATTTATTAAGTTTCTACTATGTGAAAGTCTGGTTAGCTAGGTAGCACAGTGGATAGACCAGACCTGCAAGGAGGAAGACTCATCTTCCTGTATTTTAAATCTGGCCTCAGACACCTACTCACTGGGTGTCCCTGGGCGAGTCACTTAACCCTGGTTGTCTCAGTTTTTCCAACTGTAAAATGAGCTAGTGAAGGAAATGGCAAATTACTCTAGGTATCTTTGCCAAGAATATCCCAAATGGGGTCACAAGGAGTCAGACATGACTGAAAAACAATTCAACCACAAAATATGCCAGATACTTTTCTAAGCTCTTTACAAATATTATCTCATTTGATCCTTGCAACAATCTAGAGCTATAATTATTTTCATTTTAATATTAAAAAAAACTGAGACAGTTAAATGAATTGTCCAATATCATATAGCTAGGAATATGCTGCAGCTGGATGATTCCAGTCCCAGTACTCTTAAGCCTGAAGGAATGACTGATGAAAAGGTACCTTGTTCTCTAGTACCTTTTTCACTTAAGAAAGGGGAACCCCCACAGTAGCTTGCTTACATTGCTCTTCAACATGTAACTTTCTATTGGCTCCATTGATGAAACCTGTCAAAGTCTAGAGAAGCAACCAGAATGGTTTTGCAGATCCCAGTCTTAATACTGTTATTTACTGAAAGAGTTTAACATTGCTTCAAAGGTCTGGAAATAGCAGTGAAGTAATTTTGTCTGGATTGAGAATGATGAGACCCAGAAGAGAAGTAGTCATTCCTAGACCGGAAGAAATAGTGGCAGTCAGCATATGTACTAGCCTAAGTCAACTTGAGATTTTATTTCAAGCCCTAGCTACTTCTTTCTGTTTTCTTGTTGTTGCTGTTGTTCTGATAATAGATAGCTGAGCAGAATTCCTGAGATAAATGCTTCTAGTTAGCCTTCCTAGATGCAACCTTATGAGTTTGAGAGGTTGAAAATTTCTAAGACCTCAGTCAGCACCTACTGTGTTTCTGGATTTCCTTGCAATTATGCTAGCTCTTTGCAGAGAAGATGACCACTAACATAGAACAATCCTTAGCAGGAAAAAAACATGGATTTGGAAAGATTTGTTTAGATAATGAAGCACCCAGGGTGAAATACTATTTCATATTTTCATGTTTCATTTTACTGGTGATTGTTTAATTTTTGATTCTCTTCCTTTAAGACCCAGCTCCAACACTGCCTCCTCCATGTGAACACCTCCCCTCAAACTGAAAGTGATCTTTCCCCATCTTATAGTACTCTGTTTGTATTTCTCCTTTCTGTCATATTTTCACTTATCTTCTTGGTTTTGGTTTTGGTTTTTTCTAGGTAACTAGTCATTTTATTAATAATGTTAATATTTTAATAAAAGAGGCTAGTGCTTCTAGGCAAATGCCAAAACCTTCATGGGTGTAAGTTCAAGACTTAGCTGGCCTTGGAAAAGTGAGTGTTCCAAAGGCTGGTCATCAACTCTGATTGGTTATTGATTAAAGAGAGAGAAGGAATATTACAAGGAGGGGTTGGACTTATTCTAATGAATTTTGATTATTTCATTTACTTCTAAATTACCCCCAGCCTTGGGCAATCTAATCAACGATTTTATCCCCACCCAAACCTGAGTAAAACACAATGGAAATAAATTTTTTGTATGATTGGGTGAGGTCTACTTGTCCTCATTTGCCTACAAATATACCTATATCTCTTCAACCTTAAAAATAACTTCCCTCATTTGCAATGAACTGAAGCTGAGCAAGATGAGCAGAACCAGAACATTGTACACCCTAACAGAAACATGGGGGTGATGATCAACTCAAGTGGACTTGCTCATTCCATCAGTGCAACAATCAGGCACAATTCTGGGGTTTCTGTGATGGAGAATATCATTTGCATCCAGAGAAAGAATTGTGGAGTTTGAACAAAGACTAAAGACTATTACCTTTAATTTTTAAAAAACCCATTATCTTATTATATGTAATTCTGCTATCTCTTATATTTATTTTTCTTCCTTAAGGATATGATTTCTCTCTCATCACATTCAACTTAGATCAATGCATACCATGGAAACAATGTAAAGACTAATAGACTGCCTTCTGTGAGGGGTGGAGGGGAGGGAAGCAAGATTAGAGGAAAAATTGTAAAATTCAAAATAAATAAATTCTTTCTAAAAAAATAAAAAATAACTTCCTTCTACCTAGTTACTTGATCTAACAACTAAACCACCTCCCTTTTCATAAACATCTTAAAGAAAAAAATTATTAACACTTGATATCTCTTAAACTTGAAGACCTATCAATGCTTTTTAAATTGGTTTTTACCATCACTCTATCAGCACTGCTATTTAAAATGTCTCAAATGACATGCTAATTGCTAAATTCAATGGCCTTTGTTCAATCTTCATTCTCTTGTACTCCTCTTGTGATTCTATTGACCTCTTCCTCCTAGCAGATATTCTTTTTTGCCTAAGCATCAGAGATAACATATTTACCTGGTTTCCTCTTCTTTTTAATATCTCCTTTGTCACTTTCATTTATCTTCTCACTTTGTTCATTGTATTTGAATTCTTAATATTTATCATTTCTTACAATATACAAATCAATTTTTTAACATTCATATTCCCCACTTTATTCAACCATTCCCCAGTGGATGATTTTCTATTTTTTTGTTTTGATTCTTTGCTACCATAAAATGCAACTGTGGAGATGCTGGCATTTTGTTTCTAAATGGCTCCTTCATCTTGCACCATTTTTTTTAGGTTTTTGCAAGGCAAACGAGGTTAAGTGGCTTGCCCAAGGCCGTACAGCTAGGTAATTATTAAGTATCTGAGACGGGATTTGAACCCAGGTACTTCTGAACCCAGGGCCGGTGCTTTATCCACTGCGCCACCTAGCTGCCCCTTGCACCATTTTTTTTAATGATTCTCAAATATCCCTTCTTTGAGTTCTTGGAAGCTTATTTTTTAATAAAGAAAAGTTATTCTATTTTGATCTTGTGATTTAACAAAGTTTTTCATAAGAGAAGTTTAACACAAAAGGATAGCAAGAAAATGTTTTTGAGATTAACCGGTAGCTAGCTAGTCAAATTTGTCTTTTATCCAATCAGTTCTTATTTGATAAATAGTATGATAAAGTCTAGAGATTAGGAGGGACCTGAGAGGCCATTTGGTCTAATTCATTATACAGATGAGGAAATTGAGCTTTTAAACATCTCACCAAAGATTGTCTATGCAAATGTAACAGGCCAAATTTGACTCCAGAATCAGTGTTTGGGGTTTTTATTTTTGAGGGGGAGTTCTTAGGCTTTTTTATGGGGGGGAGCAATATTAAAGCATTCTTTAACTTTTCTGTTTCTACTCTCGCTGTCACAAAGCTTCAATGTCTGATAAAATGAGTTGTGATCCTGGTAAAGGAACAATTCTTTTCAAACCCTCACAGATATGTTAATAAGAATTTTTATACTTAATATTCCTCAGAAGTTTCCTGTTTTTATCATATTTTGGTGTCTTTTTTTCTGAAAAGTCCAACCTGTTAGTTTAGGGGCTAAGAATTCAGTTTGATTTTTGAATATGCTAATTTAAACAAGATCATTTAGGTCTGCTTGAATAATTAAATGAGGTTCTGATATTAGAAAGGTTACTTCAAATAGGGTATCACTATCTTGTTAATAGCCAACCTTGTCAATATTAACAATTTCAATCATCAGGTTTATCTTTTTCATCAAAATTATAAGTTTTAGTGTAAATAAATTCTTCACTGTGTAAAATAGCTCTTACATATATGATGGTAGATTTGAATATTGTAGAAGACTTAAGACTTGGAAGAATATCTGTATACAGAGTGTCCCAAAAAAGTCTTAGTGCAGTTTTTAGCTTTAATATCTTAGAGCTGTGTTGTTGCTATTGTTCGGTTACATTTGACTCTTTGTGATCCTGTTTGGTGGTTTCTTGGCAAAGATCCTGAAGTGGTTGGCCATTTTCTTCTCCAACTTACTTATAGATGAGGAAACTGAGGCAAACAGGGTTAAGTGACTTGGCCTTGAGTCATACTCTTAGTGTCTGAAACTGGATTTGAACTTAGTTCTTCCTGACTCCAGGTCCTGGGCTCTATCTACTATGCTTCCTAGATGGCTGCTATCTTAAAACTATTTAGTTTAAAGTACACATAGATTTTGGGGACACCTAGCTTTTGATAAGCAAAAATAGTATCTATTGAATAATCTGTTTGCTCTTTTCAAATCACAGGAATCATAAATGCAAAGGACTAGTCTAACACAAGTCTTAGACAATTCTATCACAAATCTTATCCTGATCACCAAAATTTAGTTCATTTGCTTATTTAACTAGAAGAGTCAGTCTTTATGAGATCATTTAGATGATTGACATGCATAAGAGAGAAACAGAAAATTTAAGTAAACGTGCACCAACATTTGCCAAGTATGAAACACACACACACACATACATACACATACACACCAGTGGTGTGCACCAAGGATTTAACCAAGAGAACAGTCAGCTTCACATTGAGAGTTTCTCTGCATCACTGAGCATGGTACAGAAAGCATCATACTGGACAGGTTAGCATGAAAGAATGGAAAATGTGCTGGATTGGGAATCAGAGAACTGGGGCTTAAATGTCTGCTCTGCCACTTTTGTGTGATCTTAGGCAAAGCTCTTTCTTCTGTTCTTTATTTGCAAAATAAAAATATTAAACTGGATAGGAATGTAGGTGCCTTCTAGTCCTAAATCTATAATCTTATGTCCCATCCTGCTCTACCACACAATACATACAACACACACACATACACACACAAGGACTTCACACAGCATGTAAGAACATATGAACATACCAACTAGTAATTTTTCCATTATTCCCCTCTTCCCAATTCACTCCCCTTCCTCAACCCCCCCAAAACCCATATTTTTTTATTGACCTATTATTATCTATATAAAAATTCACATCATTTCATGTCATTCAAAAATGATAACTCCTAGAAAAATTCTGTTTGTATTTTTTAATTCACTATCAATAATTTAATTATAAAACCATGGAACATAAATGCCCTGGCTGTATGTATGCCCAGGCTATAACTGACCCTTTGTGACTCTAGAATATTCCATGGGGGCTGCCATATTTTTCTTCTCTAATGCCATCATCTTGAGTCATCACTGTCTGTTTCCCCCTCCCCAATTCTATTTAAGCCTATGACTATACCACAGTTTCATTAGCAACTTAACACCAGACAGCTGTTACAAGGGGATGTTTGCCTCAAAGATATAATAAGAACATATGTACAAGCTTCTTACCCAGTACCAATAGGCATGAGTGTGCTGAATCAACTTGAACTAGTTTTTTTTTGAGGGGGGGGCAATTATTAAATTTTCAGTTTGAGCATTTACACCTCAGAAATTAGCAAATACTAAAAATCAGAACTTGATTTATTGTCTTGATATCTAGAATCAAAAAATTGACAGAGAAAATATTAATGATATAGATTAAATTTAAAAGTGAATCTGAGACTTTTTTCTGGAAAGTCAATTGTTAAATCTTGCCTATGAGAGTATTCTCTCCCCTATGCCATCTTGGTCTTTAAAGAGTAGGTCTCATTTCCTACTAACATTGGTCCCAACTGCAAGTCCAAAGGTCAAAAAGAATGAGAAATAAGACCCTAAGGCCTGTTTCCCTAAATTATGACCTCAGAGGGATCTGAGGTCCCTCTCACTGGACGCCCCAGAGGAAATGTATCACACAGCTCTTCTAAATTTAAATGAAGCCAAGAGCCAGGTGAAGATGACTCCAACCTTTTTGAAACCACTGACCATTCTATCTCCATAGCTAATTTTAAAACATTTCCCACCAACCTTTTACCAATCAGAACCAGTTACAGAATGTGCAAAGGAACTCCCTAGTCCCTCGAAGGCACTTTCCTTCTGTCATCATGTTATCATCTCATCTTGATTTCCCCAGAAGCAAGCTCTTCTTGAAGAGGTTGCATAAATTGAGCCAACTGATGAGGTTTATGAATTCATCAAACCCCCTTAAACCAATAAATTTCTGTGACAAAATTCATGTTGAGTAGTGTCACTAGGGATTTCCCCCTTTACTAGGGCTAGCTCTGCCCTTTAAACTACTACACATGATAATTAGTTCTGACCCTAGGCCTAAGCAGAATAGTTATTATAATCCTTCTTTCACATGATCCTTCTTCAAATATCTCAAATAATATATTATACCTCATCTTAAGTTTTTCTTCTCCATATCTGACACAATTGATTACTTCAATCCCCAAACAGCATGATCTCAAGGCTATGCTGAAGTTTCTCCTTCTGGTCCTTTCCAACTTATTAATGTCCTTTCTAAAGTGCAGTGCCTAAACCAGAACAATACTCCAGGTATGGGAGGACTATCAAAATTCTGAGTAACTATCATTTCCCTCATTGTGAACAACCTAAAGGTCCAATAACTTTTGAGGGAGTCTCATGTCACATTTATGACCTATTGATCAATGCTAGAAGGAAATGAGATCAATTTTGAGAATACCCTCATAGGCAGTATTTAACAACTAGCTTTCAGAAAAGTCCCACTTTTAAATTTAATCTATATTATTATAATTTTTCCAACATTTTTGAAGTCTAGAAATCAACAAAACAATAAATATTTTTCAAATAAACTTCTGCCAACATGGCTAATATAGACTCTTTTTCGTATAATTTCATATATATAATTGATATATTGCTTGCCCTCAATGTGTGGGAAAGGGGTGGGAGGGAAAGAGAAAATTTGAAATTCAAAATTTTTAGAATACATAAATTTCCCTGTTACTTAAAACTGCTATTGTTATATTGTCCCTATTATATTTCATCTTTTAGATTCAATGCATCATCTTAGCTTTAGATCATAACCATGCCATGCAATATGTTAGCCAACCGATCTGGTTTTGTTGCTCCTAGCCAAATTGTAAATTAAAAAATTTCGAAAATATAAAACATTGGGGCAAATCATCAGACATCATTCAAAGCTAACATCAAATCATTAATTAAATATCATTGATTAAATGTATTAATAAATTGACACATTAATAAATGAGCTATTTAACATTAATTCTTTGGTTTAGATTTTCAACCAATTATGAATCTGTATAACTATAAAATTGTGTAAGCCACATCTCTCTTGTCAGCAAAGACAAAATGAAGAATTTTGACAAATGCATAGCAGAGATCTAGGTAAACTCTATTATTATTCTAAGCTCCTAGTCTATTTAATTTATCCAAAAAATGTAAATGAAGTTAGTTTGATATGACTTGTTCTGAAAGAAAATATTTGTGCTGGTTCTTTTTTTTTCAAGTGACAGTTTCATTTCTTCTCTTCATATTCCTTCATTTTCCCTTTTTTGTTTTTGTTTTTTTGGCAAGGCAATGGGGTTAAATGACTTGCCCAAGGTCACACAACTAAGTGATTATTAAATGTCTGAGATCACATTTGAACTCAGGTCCTCCTGACTCCAAGGTTGATCCACTGTGCTACCTAGCTGCTCCTATGCTGGTTCTTTATATTCACTACTTTTCCCCCCTAGAAGTTTATTAGCTATAACCTTTAATAGTATATTCTAGAATGTTACAAAGAATCATAGTTCCCCTTACTGGCCTATAAAGGATGTCCCAAAAGTCTTAGTGTTGTTTTTAATTAAACTTGATTTAATTAGTTAATAAGCTAAATTGTTTTAATTAAGCTTAACTAAAACTTCACTAAGACTTTGGGGACAGCATGTGTTTTGCAAACTTTCCATACTTTCAAAAGCAAGAGACCCTTTTCCAGTCTGCCCTAGGACCTACTCTATCAATAATTTCTGAATATTCTGTACTGATTATAATTTCGGTTTGTTTTTATTTCTCATGTGTTTTGGCAGGAACTCTGAAGAAGTGAAGCCTTGAAGGAGGTGGGGAGAACTATGAATTATAATACAAGGGATATTACATAGAGGAGATAGAGTCAAAGCAGTATTTTGACAACTAGACAACTAAGCACAAAGGAGAAAATTTAAGATGAAGAGGCATTTATTGAGCCAAAGGACTTAATGGAGAATTTATTTTTGCCCTGTTATAGAAGTAATGAATACTAGGAAGGGTAGGAAGCAACAGTTGCCTTAATTTTGGTAAACGTTACCTGAGAAGGAATCTATTATCCCAGAGGTCTGCTCAGTGTGTTAATCTGACCCCATTAATTTATTCATCCATCAAATTATATCTCACTAATATGTGTCACTCAGTCATGTGTCAAACAGTGGAAACTTAAAGATTTAGAGTTGGGAAGTGCCTTGTCCATTGTCACACAGTCAATCAGTGGCAGACTGAGGACTCTATTCCATATTAAATGACTACAAATTCAGGACTCTTTCTAATATAGCACATTGTATTTTCAAAGCGGTTCACACAAAAATTATATTTTACAAGGGTTTATATTCTTTTCCTAGATGGTTCATTTAAATCTTTAGACTTTCAGCCAAGATTACTTCCTGAACAAAGGCAAACTATTCTAAGTCCCTCATACCACTCCAGCAAAAAAAAAAATACAGAAAATTAGTACCAGATCAAAAAATAATTAAGAAATAATTAAAGTACTATATAAAGTGACTTCTTCCACAACAAAACTGCATTAAAAAGTCATCCAGTAGCACACTGGTAATAACAAAAGAGGCTAAAGTCATCAACATAGACTGAAAACCCAGTCTTCCAACAAGACCAATGAATTACTTATTCCATTATTAAAGTCTGGGTGGAAGCAAAAGTGGAAGGTTCAAAAAGCTCCCCAGGAAAGTTGTACAAATCTACACAAAGGAAGTCAGAGAGAAATATAAATGACCTAATCTGAAATAAAGCAGGACTTAGTATCCTACTTGAAAGTATAATATGGGGAGACTCTGAATCTGTTTATGCCCCAATGCAGGACCTATAGCTGAAGATTTCACAAACTCAAACACTAACCAGTATTGAAACTCATTGCAAGTTTAGAGATACTTCAAAATAAAGAGAAAGTAAATTTAGCAAGAGCCAGAAAATTAAATTAAATTTCTTGGGGAAAAAATTAGGAGAAGAAATAGCTTATGAGAGAATCCTTACCCAAGTAGGATGCTCTGAAAACCTAATTAAATCAAACAGAAATCATTGATTCTATGAGACATCAAGAACTGGACAAAAGTCAAGGACAAATTCTAAATATTAAATATATATATAGCATATATGTATATTATATATATTATCTTATTGATAAAAAACAATTTTACCTAAAAGCAGATCAAGAAATCATTTAAGAATAGACTCCTTGAAAAAAACACCATTTAAAAGGAACATGAACACTATATTATAAAAAAATCATAAATTAAAACATTCACATATATTATATTTAGAGAATAGTGAATAAAGAAAGAATTCACCTTTTACCTCTTGAAATAAATCCCAAAGGAAAAGTTCCAAGATTGTCATAGCCCATGCAAATTGTTATGCAGCACTCTCACATGCTCTCTCTCTCTCTCTTTCTCTCGCTCTCCTTAATACATACATACATACATACATACATGTATATAATCCAGGAAAAAATAGTTCAAGATCCAAGATCTTTAGCCAAGATCACAGAATCTGATCACACAGGAAACTTTTACTAGAAATGACAGGAGATCTTGTAATATAATATTCAAAAGACAAAAACTACAGACTTACAATTAAGAATAATTTACCCAGCAAAGCTCATAATGATCCTAAAAGGGGTAGTGGAGGGGAACAGATCTTTAATGAAACAGAGGACCTTCAAGAATTTCAGATAAAAAGATCAGAGTACAAACACAACAGTTCAGAAAAAAACTTTAAAGATACATTAATTTGGATGATTAGAAGGGTCTATATTATTATGTAATGTTAATAGCCTAATAGAGAAAAGAAATAAATATTCCATCAGAAACTTAATGTCTTCAAATAATAGGAAGGAAATTAAATAAGAAAAACAGAACTCAGAAATAGATTGATTTTGTTCTAAGAATTTGAAGTTAGGAAATGGGGGTGGGAAGAAAACACTAGTGGATGAAAGAGTAATAAAGGAATGGAATTTACTATTTTTCATAATTTGGAGTGTGTGAGAAAAGAATATAAAATCATGCAGAATGAAATAAGCAGGATCAAAAGAAATATATAAATATGTATATATAGAATGGCCATAACATACATGATTCTTAAAAGAAAATAAATTCTGAGTAACTAAAAAACAATAATGATCCTGGAGAATAAAGAAAAATATCTTTCTTTGAGGAAGGAGGATTTGAAGGGTAGTCAATAAAAGGGCAGCCATTATCTACATTTTCAGTGGACATTGTATCTGGGGTTCTTGCTTAATTATATTTCTTTGTTACAAAAGAAGGTTGAATCTGAAAGACTATTTCTCCCCTATAAGTCCCCTAGCCTCTTTCTTGCAATAATATAAAGGGGAAATCATAGAAAAAGAATAATTTCAAAGGAAAAGAAAGATTATTCTTGTGTTGGAGTTAAGGGTGGATTAGAGAAGGAAAAAAAGAAAAAAATGGGATGACTTATTTAAAGATTATTGCAGTAGTACAAGCAGATGGCAATGAATATCTGTATGACTGTTAAGAAATCTTATGGTAGAGTGGATAGGATTTAACATTATTGATTGGACATAGGAAGTGGGGAAAGGAAAGATTCAAAGAAAACACCAAGCTTTTGAACTTGGAAGATTGAATATTATATAAATAATTTAATCAGAAAAAGAAACCAGGTCTTAGGGGAAAGATGCAGTCCATTTTTGAGGTATCATTGCCAGCAGAGAGCCTGAGTTTGAATTCTAGGAACCCCAGGAGTAAAACCACCACCACAGCAACAATAAAAACTTTTATTGACAGTGATAGAAAAAAATTAAATTGAGGTGTTCACATTTGTAACAGGAAAGGGAAACTCTGGCAAGCAGTTGCCAAAAATAGGAGCCTATTGCCTATAGGGGCACATCTGTCTTCACAAGCTTTATCCAGATGAGAAATTCAGAAGTTCCATTCAATTAGTACCTTTTATTCAGATTGCATTAGGTATTCTACAGTCACATAGGTCTTATAGTTACAAGTAAGGAAGATTTTTTTGGTCATTACTTTAACAAATAATTGTTGCATATAGTCTTGCTAGGTCCAAACAGTAGTCACTATTAAAGATGAAATTGAGGAAAAGATCTTTTTATTCATTCTGTCTTTCCATATAAAGTTTTCTACCCATTTCCCAAGGCATTAAGCCAAGCAAGCATTGTAGGATGTCTAGAGAGAGACCCAGGACAAAATTTCAAGAACAAGACAAGTTTGGAAATATATATGCAATGGAGGTACCCAGGAATTCTCCTGGGTCTTTGTTGTTTTACTAATGCCCTATATTTTAGTATTTATTCTGGTTCTAACATCAGAATTTGGTTTGTATCAAGTTCTTTACAAAACTGGAAAAGGATCCTCAATTTCAATATAGGAATTCAGGCAACTACTCTACACTCAAAACAAGGTCAAGTTGTATTTAACCTACCAAACTTAGATTTTTGAAAAGATGTATAGAAGATGAAAGATAGTGGAAGATGAGTTAAAGAGCATAACAAGGGGGTCAGTGCAGTGGGTAGAGCACTGGCCCGGAGTCAGGAGTACCTGAGTTCAAATCTGACCTCAGACACTTAATAATTACCTAGCTGTGTGGCCTTGGGCAAGCCACTTAACCCCACTGCCTTACCAAAAAAAAAAAAAAAAACTAAAAAAAGCATAACAAGGTTCTATAAGTATGATGTTAACATTAAAGTTCAGAATAAGCTGAGATAAGTAGCAAATATTAGATACAAGAACCATTAAGATAACTTTTCCTTTCCACCAATCCCCACAATAGAAAAGCACTTAGAGTGAATAGAATCAATCCTTCTTCCCCTTCCCAAATTCCTCCCCCTTTCCCTGTAATTCATAATACTACTGAAGCTCAAAGTCTGACTTCATTTCTCCACACCATGGTTCTGATCTTTATTACTCCCAAACAGGATCCTATTTGATTGAGCAACTCTTCTACTAAATCCAAGAACTCAGAATGATGGAAGAACACAGTCCAGGCTAGGATCTGTTCTATTTGGTCTAGTAGCTCAGCACCATTCCTTTTTTTGCCATCTATGGGGCAACACTGGTATCCTGAAAGAATTACTTAACTATCTATATTTCCCATCGAGGAACCTAAAACACATGTATTTTTCCCTGCTTCTCTTTTTCTGATCTCCTTGATCTGATTTTTTTCTCTAAGTTCTAGCCTTCTAGCCTCCCTGTTAAAGGCGTGATGAATGAAATTCTGGGAGACAGATTTTCTGGATAATTAATAATCAATTTATTAATTAGGCTAGCAAATAATCAATAAATTGATGGTCCAGGTCTCTTTTCTCCTAATCAAAAATCAAAAAACCATAGAAATCCCTGAATGCTTAAATACCTTTGGAAAAGGAAATGCCCCTGGCAGGTGAAAAATCAACCCTGATTGGTGAATAAGGAGGTGAACATATTAATGAAAAGGTGGACTAAAAATTTTCACTTCCCCCTGCTGAGAACATGACTTGATTATGAGATTTAGCCACCTCCTGAAATCTGAGCAAAGGAATCCATCTCTACCCTGACCTTTCTTATTTATTTTTCTAATCTGGGTTACCCTAAATTCCATTGGAGGGTTCCAAGGACATGGATTTTCCTAAGAAATTTATTTCCTAAGAACTCACATAGAATGAACTTTGTTTATCAGGTCTTTTAAGTTGAGTAGGTTCTCACTAGACAGCACAGAACATGTACCCAGAGGATTTTGACAATCTCATTTATCATCAAAGTCCTCTGTATCTATGGCCCTCTCTGAAAGAGAGTGAGAGAGAACCCAAAGGTAAGGCAGGGGAAGAATTGACACCAGAAGGCAGTTTTGTGGGCCTGTGTGCTTCTTCTATTTCATCCCACTTACTTTCTACTTTCTCATGATCATTTTACCACTTTTGACGTACTGAGTAGTTATCAATTTTATCACAGTGTTGAGTTGCCTATAAAACCACCAAACTGAAGAGCAGTCCATCAAGAAATAGGTTTGAATGTACTTTATTGTTGTTAATTTTATCACAATGAAACCATTAGCATTGCTTTGCCCAGCCTTGTTGGAGCACCAGGAAACCTCTGTGATATGGAAAGGAAATTATATCCACAAGGCCAAGGACTCTCACAGCATCCAGACTTCACCAATAGTCCTGTTTCCTATCAATCAGGCTAAGAGGTGAAATAATTCTGGAAAAGGTAATTCTTCTCACTATAATAAACTTAATGTGCAAGTTGTCATGTATGTGACGCCATGGTCCTCTTCAATTATGAAGAAAAAACATCTTCATCATCATCATCATCATCAACATCATCATAATCTAGTTGAATGATATACAAAGATTGGTTCCTAATTGAA
This sequence comes from Macrotis lagotis, assembly GCF_037893015.1. Classification (NCBI taxonomy): domain Eukaryota; kingdom Metazoa; phylum Chordata; class Mammalia; order Peramelemorphia; family Peramelidae; genus Macrotis; species Macrotis lagotis. The sequence continues at coordinate 198,540,760 of NC_133664.1, read as the reverse complement.
GAAAAAGGAAAGAAAAACCTTAATCCTAATTTAATAATTTATTATTAATATAATAAAAATAATTTCTCTCAATAATTACCTAGCTGTGTGACCTTGGAGAAATCACTTCGCTCCATTACTTTGCCAAAAAAAAAACAAGAGAAAAAAATAAAAATAAAATAAAATAATTTTTCTCATTAGTCAAGGCTCTGCTCTGACTGTAAATAGATGGGATCATCATGTCAATGGGAAAATAATTTTCCAAGACATTGCAAAAGGATAAAAACCTTATCAAAGATCCCTTTAGCCTTGATAAGGAAATTTTACAGAACAGTTCACTGAAGAGAAAGCTGGACTTGGAACCAAAGGGTCTGAGTTTGAAGCCCAACTCTAATAGTGACTACCTGTATAACCACAGACAAGTCACTAAACCTTCCAGGCATCAATTTCATCATCTGTAAATGAAGAGGAATGGACTAGATGGTTGCTAACATCTCTTTCAGTTCTCAGTTTATGAAGTTATTATTCTTTGACCTTTTAAAAAATATCACTGATGCATGATCAAGAATTTCCTGAATAGCAACAATAAGAATATTATGCCACATTTGTGAGAATATCAGTACCAGAATAGAAGACCACATAGATACAGCAATAAGAACCTAGGGCAGTAATTGGATAGCTATATTGCATAGATTTGGGAGTGGTCTGAGTAAATGAATCAATCAAACTCACATATCATACTAGACACCAGATATACAAATAAAGAGAAAGAAATAATCTCTATTCTCAAGGATAGAGGAGACAAATGCATATGTAAGTATATGCAGAATAAACAGGAAGAGGATAAATACAAATAAACACAGTTATTAAGTTGAATGTAATTTAAGATGCAGAACACTAGAAATAGAGGAATCAGGATTGATTATATGGACAAGATGGTCCTTGGAAAGAGGATTCTGTGAGCCATAAATTAGAATGGATTATATTCCAGGAATGTAAGATAGTACAGAAATTAGGGATAGAGAATCATATATAAGGAATAGAAAGAAAGCTGTTTAGTTAGATTGCAGAGAAGGAACACTCACTGTACCATGAGGTTGGAAGAAGAGATTGATGTCAAGTTATAAAGGGTTTTGAAGTCTAAACAAAGGAGTTTACATTTTTTTCTAAAGACCATAAGCAATCTGTTAGAGTTTACTGAATAGGGGACTAATATGGTCAATTCTTCACTTATGGATACTTGAAACTATAACAATGAATGTGCTTGCAGCAGCTAGGTGGCACAGTGGATAGAGCAACAGCCCTGGAGTCAGGAGTACCTGAGCTCAAATCCAGACTCAGACAGTTAATAATTACCTAGCTGTGTGACCTTGGGCAAGCCAATTAACTCCATTTGCCTTGCAAAAACAAAACAAAACAACAACAAAAAAAGAATGAATGTGCTAGGGACCATGTATAGAGAGAAGACAGAGACATGGGGAATACATTATCTTAAGTGATTAGGAACAGGAGAAAGGTAGGGAAGGAATTGGGAACAGTGTGCTATCTTTGAAAGTAAGGAAGAAGATATATACAGAAAAAGGTTAACATACTCAAGGAGTATGAATTTTAAAAGACCACTGAATTTTGTAATTAGTAAGATATTTGAGAGAATCATTGTTGAGGATAATCCAGAGAAAGGGATTTATTTGTAGGCTGGGAATAGTGAGGTAAGAGATTCTAGAGTGATGATCAGTGAATTATTAACATGACAGATTACAGTGTCAAGGATGGGTATGGAGGCAAGTGAAACCAGAGTGGGTTATGGCCCTGGAGAATAAGAGGGGTCAGTGAGTCAGAAAAGCAAAGACCTCTTCATTCTTCTACCCACATGATCTTCCTAATGTGCTGCTCTCTCTGATCATGTCACTCCCTCACTTACTTTTAGTGACTCCCCATGCTCTACTAAATAAAATGTGAACTCTTAAATTCAGTATTCAATCTGGCTCCAATATGCCTTAATCAGTTTTATTCCAGTCTAATCCCCTTTATTCAACATTACAATCAAATTTCCAGATTTTGTCCCTTCCTTTCCCACTGTCATGTATACACTTTCCCCTATGCATGGAATTATCTATTGAAATTCTTTTTTTTTCCTTAAGGGAGTAACTTCCTCCTCTTCAGTGGCCTCAGCTAAAAGTATTCTCTACCTGCTTGAATTTCCTGTGCTGCTCTTTTTTACCTTTCCTATTCACTTATCCCATTGGAGACAATGTAGGGACTATGTCTAGGGATTGAAATCTTTGTTCACTAAGAGAGATTCATAATTAAGACAGGAATTCAGATTTATATCATGTAGAATGCTGACTTTGCCTCCTTGGTTTACCTTTTGTTCTAGCTTAAATTCATTTGGAGCAATAGAGTGTATAAGACTGTCTGAATCTTGAATTTCATAGAGATTTTATAGAAATTCAAGAAATAATAGAAGACTTTGATTTCTGACCTAGACATAATAATCAGGAAGCAAAGTTCTATTCTTAGCCTAGAAGTACTCTATCTCTTTTACTAACTGTTTGTAATGGCTATGACTAGAGCTCTCAACATTGCCTCAAAAAGGAGTTGTAGCCATTTTATCCTTGCAGAATGAAGCTGAGTTGACTTGATTTGTCCTGAAGGGGTGAACCCAAAAGATAATAGCAATAGAGAGAAGACCCAGAATAAAGATAATGGGACTAAAGGACAACAAACCAGTGGAGACTTAAGCATCAGACTAGCATAACAAAGAAATTGGATTAACAGAAATATTATGCCCAATGAAGAAAAGACTTAGTGAGCCCCAACAAAGCAACATCTCAGCCCCAGCAAGGAACATACCTAGTGACAGAACTGAGATGCCAGAAGACATCAGGGACCCTTTTAATACATGTAGCAAATGCCCCTCCATGAGTGGACTCCTCATGTGTGATTCTTATAAATGCATACTCTTATGGAATATATATGGGGGAAGAATGTTCTTTTGTGAATCATATTGGCCTGTTCATCAAATACCTTCACTTCAAATAAATTATTTTTTCTGGATCAATAGAAATAAGATACATCAATAAAGAATGTAGAACTATTTTGAGTAGATGTGAATTCATAGAATACCTTGAACCTGGGGTAGCTATTCTGGAGACTCCATGGATGACAGGGCTCATAGCATAAATGCTACATATTCATATAGCTATTCCATTCCCTTATTAAATTGCAAACTACTTGAAAGCAAGAAAATTGTTATGTTTCATTTTTATATTTCCTGAAGTATCTAGTACAATTGTGGCACTTACTTTGACACAGTTTCTTTGATTCTTGCTTTGACACAGGGTTACATGGATAAGTGATGAGGAAGATGGCTTAGTCTTGAAGGACTCTTTGTTTATGATAGGCTCTAGACAGGTAGATGATGAAGAAAAGTCATTCTATCCAATAAACAGGGTATGTCCACAAGAGAGAAGTTCTATAGGTTGTGTGGGGTGGTGGCAATATTGCATTGTAAGTATGTCCTGAGAAGAATCACTGAAGTCATTGCTTTCTTACTTCACATCAGTAGTGTAAGTTAACATTCTAATTTTTTGTGCTGGCACCATAAGACTCAGTTTAAGGAGAAGTTTAAATAAGGTAGGCTATATTCCATTCTATTCAAAAGGTTATGAAATTATCTCACTGCTCTTTTTTCATTTCTGTCAAATAATAGATATATTTTGGCCTGCATTCAAAGCACCTCACTACATTACTTCTTCCTTGAAAACAAAACCCAAATAATTGACTGCCTTGTGTTCTAAATATAAGCCATAAACCATGCCATTGCCTTAAATCTTCAAGGAAAATTCCTGAAAAAGTATAGAATCCATTTAATTTCAAGTTTTCCTCTATCTTCTACACAAGTTAGAAAGTATTCTTTAAGTTTTCAAGGTAAACAATAAAGAAATAATTTCATATTACTTTTCTCATCTCAGAGAGCCTGTCACAGTCCAATGGCTTTGCCATTTGTCCTTTCTGACTCTTTTTGGAATTGAGACCAAGTTGAAGTCACTGAAAAATCAACCCAATTTAAACCTTTGAGGTTTTTTGCATTTCAAAGACATGAATTTATTTCCTGGTACACAAAGTCCTAAGGCCCTAAATGAATAACTTTTCCCCCATTTTTAGGATCAGGATCAGGATCAATGAGAGTCCTGTTCCAATAATAAAACATCATAATTGGAAAGGATCTTTCTTCTAAAATGCTGACAATACAAAAGGGGAACATTATGCCTGTTAAAGATGAGGAAACAATGGAAAATTATATAGTAAATCAGAGACAGAATCATCTCAAATATTGAGATGCACTGTTCCACTAGATTAACAGTCTGATCTTCTGGAATGGCTTATGTTATTTCACTTTACTGCCTAATTCTAATTTTGAAAAGCTAGCGATACCTTAAAGAATATAATGGGAGGAAAGTGTGGTAAAGGTCCCTCTATCATATGTTCCTTTCTTTTCCAATGAATCATTCAACAGAGATTTGAGTACCTAAAATAGGTTATATGGAGTTGGGTTCTAAAATAGAGTCCCTCCCAAAGGATATGGAAAATTATTCTTTTGGAGAGTCATTTTTGAAAATAAACTGAGGTGGCAGCTAGGTGGCGCAGTGGATAGAGCACCAGCCCTGGAGTCAGGAGTACCTGAGTTCAAATCCAACCTCAAACACTTAATAATTACCTAGCTGTGTGGCCTTGGGCAAGTCACTTAGCCCCATTGCCTTGCAAAAAACAAAAATAAATGAATAGATAGATAGATAGATAGATAGATAGATAGATAGATAGATAGATAGATAGATGAGTGAACAAATAAATAAATGAATAAATGATTAAACAAATAAATGAATGAATGAATAAATAAATAAATAGATGAATGAATGGATAGATAGATGATAGATAGATAGATAGATAGATAGATAGATAGATAGATAGAAACTGAGATGATGACTGAGGGGTAGTAGCAGTGAATAGAATTAAAGACCAGATTACAGGCTGATAGGTGGGAAATTACCTTGTTCAATGGGAAAAGCTTTTTTGTGTAAGGAGACAATTAACAAATATTGATAATTTTAAAAATCACAGTAGGTTTTTTCTATCAATAAATATTTGAATCAATGAATAAAAAAATGATTGACTCTAAGTTCAGTATTTGTTAAAGATAAACTGGGTTTCAAAAGGTCAATCTTGATTCATCAATTGGGTGAAAAAATAGCAAAATCATTATATTTTTCTGGGTCCCTCATTTGTAAAATTAAATACTAAATGAGATAAGTTGGACAACTCATCATATTAAATAGACTGTCTGAGAAGGATGTAAATGATGTAAATGATTCATTTCCACACTAATATCCTATGAATTAGAAAATGAATTTCAACTATGTTTCCAACCCTTTCTTCATTGTGATATTAAGAATTAATCCATATTTTTATGGTGCTCCTCAAGTCATGAAAAATTCAGTTATATCAAGAAGTTATTGTTTTCCAATTTGATCTGAATTATTATTATTTCATTTGATGATTAACAGTTTGCATACTTTGAAAAGCATCTATTCATGTCCTTTGATATCTGTTTATGTGAGGAATGTATATATATGAAATAAAATTTGTATATGATACATTTACTACCAGCATATATTCTCAACCTGTTTATTTTCTTTGATTTTGAAGTATTTATTCTTGCTGAGAAAAATTATTTTACCATATATAATAAAACCCATTCATTTTGTCTCTCATAATATATTTAATTTCATTGATTGATAAAATACTCCACTATTCCATTGGGGGGATAAATATATTTATCCCTTTGCCTACTCCTTTTAAGGGGATAATTTTAGACCTACTACATTTAGTTTTACAACAAATAGAAGTCTGTTGTCTTCCTTCAGAATAGAACACAAACTTTCTTATTTTTTTTTACATTACTACTTACTTGAGACATTGTAGAGCCATAGAACACAGATAGCTGACTTTGGAGCAAAGAAGATCTGAGTTCAAATTCAACCACTGATAAATTCCAGCTATGTTACCAAGAACAAATCCTTTATCTTCTCAGTTTTCCAGATACCTCTCTTAGACTATAAATTTCAGAAAAGTTACTAACCTACATTAGTAGAGAGAATTTCCTCAGCTGGGAGTTCCTTATACCAATTAACATATAATTACAATCCTTAATTTCTCTAAACAAATTTCTTCCATTTTATACTAATAATTATGTGAGTTTTTTTAAAATGGACTCCCTTTTTTCAGAGTTAGAAATCTTCTGATTCTTTTGTTTTTCTAAGTTATCAAGAATGCTTAGAATCCTAAAGTAACCTAGGGCAGCTAGGTGGTGCAGTGGATAGAGCACTGCCCCTAGAGTTAGGAGGACCTGAGTTCAAATCCAGATTCAGACACATAATAATTGCCTAGCTGTGTGACCTTGGGCAAGTTACTTAACCCCATTGCCTTAAATTAAAAAAACAATCCTAAAGTAACTATATTTTGACCAATTTCTATATTTACTACTATTTCCTCTAATTAATATGCTTTTCTAATTCAGAATAAGATATCAAAAACATTTGGAGGAAATTGTGTAATACAAAGTTTCTTTTTAAAGACATCAAAATGGACTCTGTCAATACGCAGATAAGACACAGTGGGAAATGAAATGTTTGCTGCTTTTAGAATTATAAACTGAGAGTCATAAGCAAAAAACAAGATGAATCAATACATGCAAAAAATAAGAATAAAATTCATAGAAACAAAGTCAAAGTAGCACTTTTAGTTTTATCATTTTAGCTAGCATGTTAAGAACTTAAAAAGTAACATCCTATTTTAAAAAATAGATCTTTTGCTATTTCCAAATAATTAATAAATGTTATAGGGTGCACACTATGAAGACATCTTTTGCATCCCTAATTCCTGAATTCCCATTTTTCAGCAAGAAAGACTAAGAAACTAGAATATACCTTTAAGTACACTAATTAAGAATGACAATTTTCTTGATAGTCATGCAACTCTCTTATGGAATCCTTTACCCTGTATCTCTTACATAATTCTTCATTAGTAATGTATTGCAGCTTATTCACATTCATCATGTGTTTCTCTGTCCTTTGGGTGACCCTAAACTTTAATTCTTTAGATATTATTATATTCCATGACTCACAGGCATATAGCATCACATGAAGAATACTGGTGATAGAAAGATATCTTTCTCTTTATGAGATGGTTAGGGTCATTAAACACATCGTATAATTTCCTAAACTCAGACTAATTCAAATTCCCAATTATTTAAATCATCATTATATTAGTTGATTCTATAGTAAGCTCTTATCTAAATCAAGAATTAATCAAATTATCATGCATAGCTGACCAATTTTCAAAAAATTAGCATCTATTTTTTCAAAAACTCATGAAGAATATGCCCAAAACAATTTAATCTCTAATATCCCAAAAAAATCTACTTTTGAATCTTCCAATGACTCCAAGTCATCATCATCATATATAATTAATCTACAGTAATGCTAGTCATGAGAGTTTATCGAAAATTATGTCAAAATTTGGTTGCCCAAAGAAGTATGTCAATGTCAAGATGTCACATTTGTCTGAGTTCTGGAGAGTAGAGGATATTCTAGTATAATGAGGTGGCAAAGTATTTAGAGAGCCAGATCTAGAGTCAGAAAAATTTGAGTTCAAATCTGTCCTGACCAAATGACTTTAATTATTGTCTGATTCAGTTTTCTCATCTGTAAAATGGCACCTACTAACCCAGAATTGTCATGAAAAACATATAAGATAATCATGGTAAAGCACTTAGACCAATGTCAGCTATTTATTATTATTATTATTATTATTGTTATTATTATTATTATTATTATTGTTACAGGCATGGGAAACAGCCTATACTCTATACAGCATAGAGGAGGAAGATGAAGTATCATTTGGGAAGAACAGCAAGGCTGGTTTGGCTGGATTGTAGAGTGAATATGGGAGAATAATGCACAATAAAACAGGAAACATAGAGTGAAGACCCTTTACGAAGGGCTTTAAAGGCCAAACAGAGGAGTTCAGATTTGACCTTAAAGATAATAAGGAGGCACTGGAATTTATTGATATGCTCAGATGATAAATTTGAGATGTGAACTTTAGGGCAATCACTATGGCAACTGTTTGAAGAATGCATTGACTTGAGATAGGATGACCATTTGTGTCAGTTCACACAAGTGGTGATGATGATAACTAGCATAGTAGCCATGAGAAGGGAATAGATTTGAAAGATGCAGTGAAAGTATAACTAATACTTTGATTGGATATGTATCCTGAGAAAGAGTGGAGTTTCAAGATTTAGCACTGAGGATACTAACCTAGGTGATTGGAAGGATAAGTTTGTCTTCAACAGAAATAGGGCGATTTGGCAGGAAGTTAGGTTTGATGGAATCTACCTGAATTTTGCTTTGAACATGTAGAATTTTAAATGTCCTACTGGACATCCAGGTTAAAATGTCTACAAGACTGTTGATGAAATGGAACTGGTGCTTAGGAACTGATGCCTAGAGACTAGGACTAGATCTATAAATCTGAGAGTTGTCTGCAATGATGCAACATTTAAATAGGTAGGTGATGAGAGACAGAGATAGAGAGAATGAGAAAGAGACAGAGTGAGTGAGGGAGAGAGTGAATGAGAGCAAGAGCAAGAGGAGAGAGAGAGAGAGAGAGAGAGAGAGAGAGAGAGAGAGAGAGAGAGAGAATACAGCACAAAATCTTGGTATATATCCACAGTTTTGAACTGTTGCATGGATATAAAGTAACAGAGGAGGCTGAGCTCAGAATTGGGATTCAAGAAGAAAAGAACTAATAGAGTGCAGCATCCTAAAAATATAAAGGGAAGTGACAATCTTGGATAAGAGGGTGGTCAACAAAGTAAAATACTTCAGAGAACCTATGAATGATGAGGATTGAGAAAAACCATTCATTTGGCAATTAAGAGATCAGTGGTAACTTTGGAGAGAGTATGTCATCAAGATCTAAATTCAAATTCAACCTCAGATACTAGCTATGTAACTGGACAAGTCACTTAACCTCTATTTGACTCCGTTTCCTCCTCTGTAGAATGAGGGTAATAAAAGGACCTTTCTTGAAGGATTGGTGTGAGGATCAAATGAAATAATAATTGTAAAATGCTTAACATAGTATAGCATAAAGTAGGTGTTTTATAAATGCTAGCAGTGATAATGATGTTGATGTTGTTGATGATGGCAATGATGACTAAACTGTTACCAGATTCTAGGAAGAGCCCAGGAGGCATTTAAGGAAAATTAGATTGTCAATTTTGCATTTGTTCAGAACTCTAGGAGTTCCAGTGGTCTCAAAGAAGGAACTTTCTTCTAAGTTAAGGAGAATTTATTACATGCATGAGCCAAAAAACCTGAAGAGATTGAACAGGTGATATTTGTTGAAAGCAAAGTCCAGTAAGCCACCCTTTTGCTCTAAGACAAATGACTATGAGTCTCATCTCAACTTATACTTTATTTAAATATTTACTTGTGTTTATTGCTTAATAATACTAATAAATGACATTTCCATCAATCATGATTTTGTTTATTTATAAGTCTGGAGTTTAAAATTAAAGGAGAATGGGAAACTAGCTCATGGAAAAAGAGAACTCCCTAAGAACTTTTGAAGGTGGTGACTGAGTCATTTAGAGAGAGTTTTCAGTAGCCCATCCATTCTGTTAGCTTAGCATCTTTGAGATCTGACAGTTAATACGATGGCAGAAATAGTCCATACAAGCACACTGAGAGAAACAAGTTTAAATTGCTGTTTCCAATGTACGGAGGGAAAGACTGAGAGTTAACTGCTGGGAGGAGTTGTGAGAAGACAGTTACCTGTCCTCTTGTGAGAGAATGAAACTAAGACAGTTTAATTCCTGTGAAAGTATGAGACTTAGTTTCACCATTCACACAATGAGGAGTGGGTGAGAAGACTATGAGACTGAGTTGTTATATCCTGAGAGAATCTGAAGAAATATGTTGAAGAGAATTTCTGAGACAATTTACCATCCTGAGAGAAAAGTGTCCAGGACTGAGAAGTCAGAAGAAGCATTAGTGAAATTTTTCTATTCTATATTACTTTTCCCATACTTTTAAAGAAACCAAAGGTGACTCTGGTTGTGACTTTCACTTCTAATACATTGTAAATATTTCTTTATGTCTATGTTATTATTTGATACTGTAATAATAGAGGATTCGCTACTTAGGGGAATAATATTTCTTCATTTAAAAATTGCAGTGAAGTCTTGGGGTTAATTAATTGATGAGAGATTTTTTTCTATTACTTTTTTTCTGTTACTTTGAGATAAAATCAGAACATGATTCTTGATTACCTTGGAACCTAAGGGGATGATTCATAAGGAAATAAACCAATAGCAAATAGAGAGGAATGAAGCTTGGATTAATTGTTAATTAATGCATAGACTGCACAGCCCACCCCATCATAATTAATTTGCATGTGGAGTATACTCATCACTAAACCTGTTACATTGGAAAATTAATAAAACTATTTCAGAGAATAATAATAATGATGATTAAGATTTATATAATGCTTACTATGTGTCAGGTACTATATTAAGTACTTTACAATTGTTATCTCATTCGGTCCTCATAGCAACCCTGAAAAGTAGGTGTTTTTATTATCCTCATTTCATAGTTGAAGGAACTAAGGTAAATTGGAGTTAAGTGATTTGTCCAGGGTCATAAACTAGCAAGTGTCTTAAGTCAAATTTGAACTCAGCTCTTCCAGACTGACATTAGACAGCAAACCAAAGGACCAGATTTAAAAACAAAATCAATCTCTCTCTCTCTCTCTCTCTCTCTCTCTCTCTCTCTCTCATTCTCACTCTCTATCTCCTTGTTTTGTTTTGGGATTTTTTAGAAATCAAACCATAACAGACTGAAGGGTAGTGTTTTTATGGTTGCCCTCAAATGCATTGCTCATAACTTAGTATCACACACCCACACCTCACAGATCTCTCCACATGCCAAGTAAATATGAAATAAGGGGGAAAGGAGTGATCAAGAAATTTCTTATGCAGAAAATCATACCTGATATGGGCTTTGAAGGGTGCTAAATATTGCGGGCAGTAGAGGGAAGGAGTGAGAGCTTATAAAGCATAAAGAGCATAAAGGATAGCCTTGGAAAATAAAGAAAATCAAAATTTAATGTAATGTATGGGAAAAACAAATGAATTTTGTGAAAATGTAGAGAACATGAGGGGGTGTACTGTGAAATCAGTCTGGAAAGAAATTTCAGTCAGGTTATGAAGGACTTTAACTGTCAAATAGAGGAATTTGTCTTTTATCCTGGAAATAATAGGAAATCATAGAAGCTTCTTGAAAAGGGAAATGACATGGTCAGAACTGTGCTTTAGGCATATCATTTTGGCAGCTGAGTAGAGCATGAATTGGAGAGGGGCATGACAGAGAAGATTCTGGGAAGATAGCAGACTAAGTCAAAACTTTTGGCTCTTCAAATTTCCTCCACAAAAAAAAAAAGAAAGAATCTCCTCAGAGGGAACATAGAACAGAAGAAAAACACAAAAGTCAGGGTTAAAGCAATAGTTTTCCTAGGACAACCAGGCCCCAGAAAAGACCCCCCACCTCAGCCCAGTGAGTACAAATACCCCCAAGTCAACTCTATGGAATCAATAAACAATAAATCCTGGGGGCAGCTTGACTTGGCCTTGACCTCTTTCCTTAAGATTATTTTCCTTGAGTTCTCATACTTATTTTAGTCCCTGGAATAAATACTCTCATCTTCCAACTAGACATTGGGTATTGATAAGAACACTGTTAATCTTGAGGAGGGATCAATAATAGAAGCAGAAGGTCTGAGGAACATCCTTAGGTACAGACCTTGCTGGCTGTAAGAGAGTAGAGTATCTGGTCTCAGTTCCAGGATAGGGAAGACAGCTGTAGTTGGCAACCATTACAGTAACTGCAAGAAGCAAGATCATTTAAGGGACAGTGTGGCTGAAGGCCCTAGCTATGACTTAGGAGTGGAGAGAAGAGTCCAGGGTTGAGCCCTGAGACAGACAGACCTCAGAAAATAGCCATAAGAAGGACCTGAAACTTAGGGCATCTTTCCCCATACTTTGGGACTACAACTTGATAACAATAATAACTACAACTCAAAAAAATTTAAAAAAAAACAAATAAAAAAGAAGTAAAGGAGAAAGACCCCAAACATAGATAGCTACTATGGAAATAGAGAAGATTTGGGTTCATATTAGAGGAAGATAATGAGGTAAAAAAGTCACTTCTTTTTCAATGAGAAAAGTCAACTAGTTCCAAACACAAAAGGAGTTCTTGGAAGAACTGAAAAAAGGTCTTTCAAAATCAAAAGAGAGAAGTCAAGGTACAATTAAAGGGGGAGGGGAAGAGCAATCCAAGAAAATTATGAAAGGAAAGTCAATTAATTTGAAATAGAGAATCCAAAAATTAAGGAAGAAAATAATTCTTCGAAAACTAAAATTGGGCAAAGGAAACTAATGACATTCCAAGATACCAAAAAAGAATAAGACAAAAACAAAAGAATGCAAAAATAGGAAAAAATGAAACATTTCAACAGAAAGTAGCTGATTGAGAGAAGAGATGGAAAAGAAATAATATAAGAATAGTAGAACTACCTGAAAATTACAATTAAAAAAAAAGAATCTTGATACATTACAAGAAATTATCAAGGTAAACTTCCTTGACATACTAAAACAAGAAGGCAAAGCAAAAATAGAAAAAAAAATCCACTTATTACCATATGAAAGAGATATCAGAAAGAATATCATAATCAATTTTCAAAGTTCCCAGATTAAGAAGAAAATATTAAATCACAATGAGACCTAGCAGCTACTGTGTTGAAGGACTCTGAATCTTAAGACTATTACATTTTATAGAGCCAAACATTTGGGCTATGACAAAGGGCATTTTACCCAGCAAAGTTAAGTATAATCTTAAAAAAAAAAAATTTAATGAACTGAAAGACTTTCAGATATTTATGACAAAAACAGCAGAACTTATGGGAAAATTTGACATATATCATCCAAGAGAACTATAAGGTAAAAATTAAAGACCAATTTTAAGGGGCTTTATAAGGGACTCAATAAGGTCAAATTGCTTATTTTTTAATCTGTGAAAATATTATCAGTATTTTTATGACTCCCATTATTTCTATAGCTTGAAAGAAGGGTTTGGCCTGAGCTGAGTGTGATGGGATGATTCTAAAAATTAAAACTTTGTAGGGAGAGAGAAAAAGGAATAATGATCTAATGCAAATGAGGCATAAAAGGGAAAATTGGTACAGAAGAAGTTAGTATGGGATGAAAGGGAAGGCAGGTAGTACTGTGACCTTACTCTCATTGGGAATGAGTTAAAGAGGAAACAACATATTTAAATACACCCACATGTATAATTTATAAGCATATATATATATATATATATATATACATATATATGGCTTTAAAAGTCTTATAAATTCAGAAAGAAATGAAGGCAAGGAGACATGGTGGGGAAAGAGATTAACAGAAAGGGGTGGGTAGGTTAAGAAATAGAAGAGAAAGGTAGCAGGCATGAAGAAGTGAGGAAGGATAGGTTAAATTGTGTGAGGATAGTGAGGAAAAAATAGGAAAGAGGAAATTGCATAATAATTTATTGTGATAGCAGCTAATATGGCAAAATGGAAAGAGCATCGACCCTAGGGTCAGAAGGACCTGAATTCAAATCCAGATTCAGGTGCTTGACATTTACTAACTGTGTGATCTTGGGTAAGTCACTTAATGCTGATTGCTTCACAAAACAAAAAAAAAATAATTATACCTCAGAATGTAAATTGGATGAATTTACCCATAAAACAAAAATGGAGAGTGGATTAAAATTTTTGAATTCAACAATGTTGCTATTAAAAAGCAATTAAAATGAGAGATATGAACAAAAATAAAATAAAGGACAGGAGTAGAACTTATATTTTAAAAAAGCAGGGGTAGTAATCATGATCTCAGACAAAGGTAAAACTAAATAGATTTACTCAAAAGAGAAAGTGCCAGCAATATTATTCAATATTGTTTTACATAATTTAAAATAACTAGGTAGTATAAATACTACTAAAACAGACACAGGAGTTACAGGAGCAGAAACATAAAATACTTTTTAATACAAATAGAATCAGATCTAAACTATTAAAGAAATTTTTATTGCTCATGGGTAGGTAAAGCCAACAAAATAAAAACTGATCATTTTACCTAGCTAATTTATATAAAATCATCCCAATTAAATTACTAAAAAAAAATCATACTGAGTTAGAAAAAATAATAACAAATTCATTTTGTCAGGAATTTCAAGGAAACCAGGGGAAAAAGATATAAAGGAAGAAGATTCAGTAGTATCAAACCTTAAACTATATATTATAAAGTGAGATCATTGAATTTTGATTACATTAAATTAAAATTTTCCATTATGTATACATATATAAAATATATGAAATCTATGCAATCAAGAATAGAAGAAATGCAGACAATTGGGGAAATTTTTTCATATACAATCTGTCAGGATGTGATGGGTTGGAATACTTGCTGTGGTATAGGATATGAAATGCTGGTTAATTTAGAAAATCATGGACTTATAAAGAAAGATGCTATCCACCTTTAGAGAAAGAGATAGAAAAAAGCATAATAGTCATTCATATATATATATATATATATATATATATATGTATATATACAATGTATATGTATAGTTTATAGATATCTATGCATATGTATATATACATATATATATATATATCCATGTCTATTTTTATTCTTATTTGGGGCAGTGTGGGGGAGGGAGGGAAAAACAAAATTAAAAATGCATAGCAAAAGACAATAAAAACTTCCAAGAAAGCAAAGAAAAGCTAGGCTTTTCTTGAAATGAAAATTTATTGCTTTATATTGAATCATTTCATGTTCTGCTGGCACATGGAAAAAAGGAGCAGACAGAACAAGACTGATTAACATGGTGAATAAATATTTCTAGGGCAGTTAGATGGTACAGTAAATTCAAATCTGACTTCAAACACTTAATGACCCTGGTCAAGTCCTTTAATCCTCTTTGCCTTAGTTTCCTCATCTGTCAAACAGGCTGGAGAAGTAAATGGCAGATCACTCCAGTACCTTTACCTAGAAAACATAAGATGGTGTCACAAAAGAATCAGCTACAGGATAAAGCACCGGCCCTGGAGTCAGGAGTACCTGGGTTCAAATCCGGTCTCAGACACCTAGCTGTGTGGCCTTGGGCAAGCCACTTAAATCCATTTGTCTTGCAAAAAAAAAAAAACCTTAAAAGAATCAGCTACAACTGAAAAAAATGACTGAATGCCAACAAAAATATTATTAGTGTATTTATTAAAGCATCTTTTTTTATTTCTACCTAGATATTTATAGGATAAATATAATAGGTATAGTCACAACCTTCTGATTGACTCTGTCTAGAATATACCTCATAGAGTATTCTTGTATCTTGGTCCTTTCCCTTTATACTGTCCTTGGATCAGGTCCCCTCCCAGTGATATTTGTTTTTTCATTTTCCAGTGGCTTGAGTCTTGACTCTCTGAAAGACCTAGTGCTTTGGTTTGACCCACTAATCTTTGATTGCCCTACCAGAAAGGGAAGGGGCAGAGTCAATAAGGGTTCACCACAGAGGCAAAAAAAAGTTACCCCTCTCAGGAACATTGCCTCTTGAAACTTCTTCCATTTTCCTGACAACCATGGTGGTCTTGCAATTATGTGTTCCCTACATCCAAAGGGCAAATGTGCATACTCTTTGATCCAGCAATACCACTACTGGTTCTATACCCTGAAGAGATGATGAAAAAGGGTAAAAACATCACTTATAAAAAATATTCATAGCAGTCCTGTTTGTAGTGGCAAAGAATTAGAAGTCAAGTAAATGTCCTTCAATTGAGGAATGGCTTAGCAAACTGTGGTATATGTATGTCATGTTCTATTAGAAACCAGGAGGGAAGGGAATTCAGGGAATTCAGGGAAGCCTAGAGGGATTTGCATGAACTGATACTGAGTGAGATGAACAGAACCAGAAGAACACTGTACACCCTAACAGCAACATAGAGGTGATGAACAACCTTGATGGACTTGCTCATTTCATCAGTGCAATGATCAGGGACAATTTGGGGCTAATGGGGATGGAGAATACCATCTGTATCCAAAAAAGATTCTGGAGTTTGAACAAAGATCAAGGACTATTGCCTTTGATTTAGGGGGAAAACTGCTATCTTATTATGGAATCTCGCTATATCTTATACTTTATTTTTCTTCCTTAAGGATATAATTTCTCTTTCATCATATTCAATTTGGCTCAATGTATATCATGGAAACAATGTAAAGACTGGAAAATTGCCTTCTGTGGGAGGTGGGGGGAGGGAAGCAAGATGGGGGGGGAATTGTAAAACTCAAAATAAAATCTTTAAAATGAAAAAAAAAAGAAATTAGGTGTTCCCTACATGAGCTTCCATAGCCTGAACCTCAGGACCTGTTTTCCTCTGCTTATTGTTATTCCATACCTATGGATACTGAAAGCCATACTGAAGAGATAGTCCTTTATGGGAATGGCTATATTGGGAGTTCCTGAGCCCCCCAGTCTAGCCTAGATGTACTTTGACCAGTGCTTTCTACAGCTGCTTCAGAAAATAACTAATGTAACCCCTGAGAAGAAAATGAGAACAGTCCCTGGCTTAACTTGCCAGAAGATATTAACTTTAATGAACTTCTTTGGATTGTTTTAAAGCCATATTGAAGGTGAAATGACTAATCAACAATATATCTAACTTCCTTTTTTAGTGTTTTAAGTGTCAATCTCCTAGAAAAACTTTATAGTAGATTTAAGTTATTGCTTCAAGTTTAAATCTTCTTCATCAGTATGGATTTATGAGTCTTTTGTGTGGGAAGTATTTGTTTGCAGACAGGAATTAAATAGCTGTCTTATACCTGATCTATATTGTACATTGGAGTCCTTTTGACTTCCTTTTTGGTGAGTCATTGAACATGAACCAAAATTGAATTTTAAGTGATTTTTGCCAAAAGAGAAGATATAAAGAACCAGAGAGATCAAGGTAAAAAAACATGACCTTTACATTTCAGAGCCACATCCCCAAGGGCTGATCCTTTTCTATCAATGTGGGCCCTCTGAGAAGGAAAAAGCTAAGTGTCCCAGCCCTACTGGGCTCAGGAATGATTCTGTACACTTACACAATTCTTGAATAATTTCTTTCTCCTAAAAGGTGGTTTTCAGATTTTTTTTTGGTTTGGATTCAGTGCAGGACCTGCAGTCAGGAAGACTCATTTTCCCAAGTTCAAATCTGACCTCAGATACTTCCAAACTTGGTGATCCTGGGCAAGTCACTTAAGCCTCAATTTCTTTATCTGTTAAATGAACTAGAAAAGAAAATAGTCAACCACTCCAGTATCTCTGCCAAGAAAATCCCAACTGGAGTCATAAAGAATTGAACACAACTGAAAATGAACAACAACACAATATTTGAAACCAAATATATATATATATATATATATTATATATATAATATAATATATATTATATATATTTCTCTATTATGAGTCTTTCTATCCAGGATCGATGTGAATTCACAGAAGCCTGGATGGATTTGCATGATCTGATGCTGAGTGAGATGAGCAGAACCAGGAAAAACATTGTATACCCTAACAGCAACATGGGGGTGATGATTAATCTTAATGGACTTGCTCACTCCATCAGTGCAACAACTGGGCACAATTTTAGGGCATCTGTGATGGAGAATACCATCTGTATCCAGAGAAAGAATTGTGGAGTTTAAACAAAGACCAAAGACCATAACCTTTAATTTAAAAAAAAGTTATCTTCTCATGTAATTTTTCTGTCTCATATTTTTTCCTTAAGGATATGATTACTCTTAGCACATTCAACTTAGATCAATATATAGCATGGAAACAACCTAAAGACTAAAAGACTAGCTTCTGTGGGGGATGGGGGAGGTAAGCATGATTAGGAGAAAAATTGTAAAATTCAAAAATAAATAAATAAATTATAAAAAAAAAGTCTTTCTAACTTATGTGGTAATCAAATCTGAATAATTACAAAGGCTTCTATATTCAGATGAAATTCAGTGCATGAAACCAACAAAAATAGAAAAAGAGAAAGTGTTTCATTAGATAATGGAGAGGAAGAGCACAGTCCAAATAAGGTTTCTTATTCATATTTTCTAAGCAAACACCATTCATTTTAAGTGTTCAGATATTTATTGATTGATGACTATGAACAATGACATCATTGGTTTAGAATTTTACCATCCTCTTTACTTAGAAATCTATCTTCCTAATATTGATTTGGTTCTTGGACACTACTTTCCTAGTTCTGCACTGACCTCTTCAGGTTGGACTACATATCTACAAAACAAAGATGCCAGAATCTCAGGTTTAAAACCATTTCTTTCGTTTTAAATCGACTAGACTTCTTTATCATGAATATGGGAGGTGATTAGAAGTCCAAATAGATTTAGTCATTCAAAATGGAAAAATGTTTGGGGGAAGTGGAAGAGAATGTTTGGGGAAAGGAGTAGATGTGTCCCCTTGCAAAGGAGAACCTAGAATCTAAAGCAATTTGCCCAAATTTAACATTATAATAGACAATTCTGTTCACTGCTCCTCAAGCTTATCATGACTTCCCTTCTCATCTCTGACTCTTAAAATCCCCACTTTCCTTCAAACTCAATAAACTATCTTCTAAATTAGGCCCTTCCTGTTCCCCCAATGCAAGCACCCCCTTCTCAAAAATTACCCTTTTTTGCACACATATACAGATGATTTCTTCACCGATGGAATATGAGCTTCTTGGGGAGGAAAGGAATTGTTTTATTTTTGTATTTTAGCTGGTATTTAATAAATTTTGTTGATATATTGATTAATTGAAAAATCTTACTTTCCTAGAATGAATTTAAACCTTCAGATTCCAAGAGGGAGATAGGGCATATAGTGGTTCACCATTGCCCTCATTTCTACATGAAGTCCTTTTAGATTTACACAATACATTCCTCAGAAGAACCCCACAAGTTAGGTAATGAGATCATTATGATTCCACATAAGATAGAATAAGAAGGTCAGATTCAGTAAGGTTAAATGAACTATTTACAGTTTCTGAGCCAGGACTTTATGACCCTGAGATTAGTGCCTCTTCTTTTATACCAAGCTTACTATTATTTTATGACTCACCTCTGGATTTTCCTCTCCAGAAAAAAAAAAAAGACTCCTAAAAAACAGTATATTCAGAATCAGAGGTGAAGGTTTCCTGGATGGGCCACTAACTAATTGTGTAGCCTTGGGAAAAATCCTTTGAGCTCTCTAGGTCTCAGTTTCTTCAGCTGTAAAAATTAGGGAGTTGAACAAAGTCAGATAATCTCTAACCTTTCTTTCAAGTCTAAAGCCCAGGATGCTTTGATTATGAATGTCTTGTCAGTCTGCCACCTTTCCCAGACTCTGTATATAGGATGGGAAAAGGATGATGGTGGAAAAGCAATTGAGCTCTTAGGAGTAGGTGTAAGGAGGGAGTCAGGAAGACCAGCTTCACGTATTTATATGCATTCATATCCTTTGATGTTACTTTGCTGGTCTAGATGGTGAACTTGGTAAACAAGAAATCTCTGTTCTCTGTCAACATCCCAAATCATAGGATGACTGTTGCATGTAAGCATATGCATATGAATCCTCAACTCAGAACTCGAGGTCAACATCAAGCCAGTTTCGCTGCCACTTCCACTCTGACTCCATTCTAATAAGTGGGCTTTCACCCTTGCTTTTTTGAAATTATTCCCTAATCTTGTATCTCATACAGTCTCATTAGATGAATACCTGTTTTTTTTTCTATTTAAGTCCATACAATGTTACCTTATGAGAAAACTAAATAATGCAGTGGACTTAGAGACAGGATTACCCAAATTCAAATATCCCCTCAGACACTAAATGTAAAGCCCTGAGCAAATCACTTAACTTCAATTTCTCTTCTGTAAAATGGAAATAATAACAGCAGCTTCTCCTCAGAGTTGTGAGAATAAAATGAGATAATATTTGTAAAGTCCTTCGCAACTTTAAAATGATATGTGTTAGTTTTGTTAATTATATTATTTAATTAAATACATTACTACATTACTCTTACTGAAATTGGGAATTTTCTTCAATTATGAGTGTAGGAACAGATTACAGTAACATCAAGCTTAATCAAATTGCCAAAAGGGTACTTGACACACAAAAAGGTTAAGAACTCTAACTTCTTAGCCTAAACTCTTCTGTAAACAGACCATTGCCTTCTATATATTCCCAATTTCCATCTATTGATTCAGATTTCCCATTATTACTCACTCCTATGTCCTTCCTGTATTACTTGCTCCAATCTAATAGACTCCCTCGTCCCTAGCCCTAAATATTCACCATATGACCTAAACTAAAGATTTTCCTAAGTCTTGGATGCTTCCAGCATACTGTAGATACTGAGCCTGTTTTGGCCTGCTACTCTTGTTCTCTCATTATCTCTGGCTAGTTTCTGCCCTAGATCAAGTATATAAAAAGACTTTGGACCAGAAACTTACACAGACTTGAATTTATAGTTCTCTTAGAGATGGCACCTACTTAGTGACTCTCCTCTTTACTTTTCCAGGTGTCTGACATGCTGACTGCATTGACTTATAGACACTCTGTTTTCTTTAGGCTTGTTCTTATCTTACTGGATTTCTGGTCAACTTCATGCTACAACTCCAGTCACTTCTTATATGCCTAATACCTCTGGGTAGTTATCCTGAACTTATGCTTTAACAGTAGCCATGGTTTTGGTGTAAAAGATGGAAGAGAAAAATAAATAGATAGATAGATAGATAGATAGATAGATAGATAGATAGATAGATAGATAGATAGATACAATTGTCAAGCAAATCAACTGTCCAGAATTCTGAAGTAATCATACTTTGTATTTATTTTTACAAACAAAAGTCTATGGTGCCATTTGTGGGAAGGGGTGTTTGTGTGTGTGTGTGTGTGTGTGTGTGTGTGTGTGTGTGTGTGTGTGTGTGTATGTATTGAAGCCTTAGGTTACTAATATCAGCATTTTGATACACTGAAGGCTTTTTTCCCCTTGGACAGGGCAATTGGGGCTTTGTTTCAGAACAATGAAATTTAGAGGGTTTAAAAATGATTTTAAAAGATTATGATATTTGTAAATTTGTTACATTTTGACAGTACTTTTCACCGTTTTGGAAACAGTAGAAATTATCTCAGCATCTAGAATGGAAAAGTAATTTATTAAACTACCCTTTACTCAATTAACTCCAGTGGCTCCCTATTAATTCAAGAATCAAATCTGAAATCCTGTTTGACTTTTAAAGGTCTTTATAATCTGATTCCCTCCTACCTTTCCAGTCTTTCTTTATTCCCCTCTACATATTCTGAGATCTAGTTAGTTTTATTGTTCTCTTTTTTGTTCCTTGCACAAGATTTCCCCTTCCCCAGCTTCCTGACTGTATTTTCACTGGCTGGCTCCCAAATCTGTAATTCTTTACCTCCTCATCTCCATCTCTGGGCCTCACAGGCTTTCTTCAGATATTAGCTAAAAATCTTACCTTCTAAAATAAGACCTTTGCTGTTCCTATTACTGGGAATATAAAAGTAAAAAAAGGAACTGCCCCCCCAAAAGCTCACATTATAATGGGGCAGGCAACATAAAAATAGCTGGAGATGTATATATATATATATATATATATTGGACTTCTGATTGGAAGTAATTTGAGATGGAAGAAATTTAAGGAACAGAGTCGGGGGGGGGGGAATCTTGTGTAAATTACCTCTTTTCTGAGAGCCTAAAGTCAAACCTAAGATTACAGAATTACAGATTTAGAGTTGCAAGGAACTTTAGAATCACTTAGGTCAATCTTTCCAGTTTTCAAATTGGGAAACTGAGGCACCAGAAAAGTTAAGGGTATTTTTCAGTGTCACATGAATAGTAAATATCAGATCTGGGACTTTAAAACCTGGACCTCTAATTACAAATATAATGGCAAATAGTGGAGTACATTTCAAATTAATGTAGATAGCTAATAAAATGTAGCGGTATTTACAGCAGGTCTACTGCCCCTAATTATTTTCCTTATTTTTTTGTCATATTACCTAAAATTCCATCATTTAGAATCTATTTCTTTGGGACCTAAATAATCCCTCATTTAAATTCAACACATCTAAGGATAACTCCTTAAGCCATTATTATCTACTGCTTTAGTTTAGAATTGTTAGATGCATAGCCTGAGAGCAAGACCCCCAACTAATAATCACTGGAGGGAATTTAGGGATCATCTAGTTTGATCTGACATTCTTTGTAAATCTTTTCCTTTTATGTTAAATTCATTTCAAAATAAATGTCTCCTACTGTGTCCCTAGCAAGTGTTAGTAGTAGAAGACACTTGGGTTCAGAAAGTCCTGGATCAGAAGCAATTAGCAGGTTATTTAACCCTTCCAAGTCTTCTTTTATTGCTCCATATTGTATGGAATAACAATGATCTCTCAACATACTTGGGGGATGGCTCCCAGAAACACATTGTGGAAATGTGCAGTGATGAGCCACTATATCCTATCTCTCCATTGGGATTTGAAGGTTTAAATTCTTCTAGGAAAATGAGATTTTTTTCAGGTAATAAGTGCATCAACAAAAATTTATTAAGTATCTGCTATTTGTCAGGCCCTGGAGACCCAAATGTAAAAATGGAAACAACTCCTTTCCTTGAGAAATTTATATTCCACAGGGGATAAAATATTTGCACAGGATAGGGAAGGAAAGTAGGGACTGAAGGAAAGCAGTAACAAATAATTCCAGCCAGAGTATGGAATATTTTTATCTAATAAAATAAAGAATATGGAATAGTTTTATCTAATAAAATAAAGAGCAATACTTGCAGGAAACCTGGTTTTGTAGCCTTTGGGGATGATGGAGTATTAAGCTACTTTAGTTCTGACAATCCTGAGCAGTGGGAGGGGAAAAATCAGTGTTTAGTTAAATGGAAACACAGAATAAAATTGTAACATTACCATGACTTTTTCTGGGAATCTTGTCCCTCAAGATGTTTTTTGCAATGCTCTATTATTCTGACCACCCCCCTCCCATTTCTCCTCTTCACCTCCTCTCCAAGAATCTTGTAATAATCACCCACCTCCAAGAAGTAAATGCATGGTTTGATCCTCTGTGAAGATGTTTTGGCTTTTTTTTAAATAGACTATACATCCCCTAGGGGAAAAAGCTCTTCTAAAAATAGCACTCAGCATCTAGGGAAGGGGGGAAAACAGTGGCAAAATAATAGAACCTAATCCCAGATACTGCTTTTTCCTCTTTCTGCCTGTCAGACTTACTGATGGAGTGGGGGAAGGGTGAATGTAGAGGGAAAAAAAACAGAGGCAAACAGTAGCCAAAGTCTTTCATCACTACCTTACCCTGGATCATCAGACTGCTTTATGGCATTAAAAGCAGACATGCACAAGAGATAATCAGGTAAATACAGGGAGATGAGTTGAGGAATTTTACAGGGGGGAAAAAAAGAACCCCAATGCTTCCCCTTTGAATATAAATAACTCCATCTTTAAAATGGTAAAGCAGATAGAGGAGTTCAGTGGTTAGAGAACTGAGTCTGGAAGACTTGAATTCAAATCCAACCTAGGACACTTGCTAATTGGTCTTATCACTTAACCTCCATCTTCCTCAGTTTCCACATTGGTAAATAGTGATTATAATAAGAGTTGTGAAGATCAAATACATTAACATTTTTAAAGCATTTAGCATAGTATCTGAAACACAGGAGGAGTATATAAATGTTATTCTATCATCATCATCATCATCATCATCATTATAATTAAACTAGCCTTATCACACTGCTAAAATGAGCAATTCCATTCAGTTCCCTGCATTCAGGGAAGTGAATCTTGATCTGTTTTCAAAATTTCTCCTAATATACTCTTAAAATCACCAGTGTTTTTGTTAGTGTAATATGACATGTAATTTCTTAATCCTTATATCCTTCTTGACCTCTATGCTACATTTGTCCAATGACACTGATGATTCCCCATTCCACTATTGACATTTTTGTGACACTGCTTTTTTCCTGGTTCTCCATACCTTAGTCTCTCTTGTTGGCTTATCATCCATAGTATGTTTCCTAACTGACAGTGTATCCCAAAGCTTTGACTTGGACTCTCCTATCTTCTCTCTTGTCCCTCTCAGAAATTTCAACAATTCCGATGGATTTGATTATTTTCTATTCTGATGATTTACAGACTTACTGGGAATCTCCAATGGAGGTTCAAAGATATTTCAAACTCAAAATATCTAAAATAAATAAATAGAATTCATTTTATTTCCTGAAAATACATCCCTTTAGCACATTTTGCTATTCTATATATAATACCATAATCATCCTAGTCTCCCAAAGTGCATGTATAACTTGCATTATCCTCAAATTCTCACTCTCCCTCACCACACATATCCAATCAATTGTCATGTCTTACCCTACATTCCTTATGTAACATAGCTTGCATTTGACTTCTCTCTACTCACAAAACTACTCCCTAACTCGGGTCCTCATTTTCTCTCTTCCTAACTATCATAATTTTTTTTAGGTTTTTTTTTGCAAGGCAAATGGGGTCAAGTGGCTTGCCCAAGGCCACACAGCTAGGTAATTATTAAATGTCTGAGACCAGATTTGATTTGAACCCAGGTACTCCTGACTCCAAGGCCGGTGCTTTATCCACTACACCACCTAGCTGCCCCCAAACTATCATAATTAATTAGACTATTAATTGGTCTTCCCATCTAAAGTCTCTCCCCACTTCATTTCATCATCCACACAACTACCAAAGTGTTTTTTCCCTTCCTAAGCACAAATATAACTGTGTCACTCCCAATTCAATAAGTTAACTTCCATTGCCTTTGGAATCATTATAAAGATCTCTGTATCTGAAAGAATAAAAGATCAATAATGGCAAGGGAATCAGTGAAAGAAAAATGTGAAGGAAGACAACCCAGCAGTGCTAGATCTCAAACTAAACTGAACAAAGAGGAACTTATCCAAACAATCTGGAGTTGGCTAAGAAGTACAATGGTTGGTCAGTGGAATAGATTACATGGAATAGGCATGACAATATACAGTCATAAGTGTATAATAATTTAGTGTCTGATAAATCAAAAGATCCAAGCACTTGGGGCAAAACTCACTATTTCACAAAAATTTCTGTGAAAACTAGAAAGCAATGTGACAGAAACTAGACCTAGGCTATCATTTCATACAGTATACCAAGATAAGTTCTAAAAATGGGTACATGATTTAAACATAAAGTGTAATATCATAAACAAATTAAGAGAACGTGGAAATTTTTCCTGTCAGATATATGAATAAAGGGAAGACTTTATGATCAAAGAAGAGATAGAATCATAGGAAGTATATATAACAGATAATTTTGGTTACCTGAACTTAAAAATGTTTGGCACAAACAAAACTAATATACAAGTTAGTAGGAAAGCAGGGAAGTTAGGGGGAGGGACAAACTTTACAGTAAGTTTATATTTAAAAGGTCTCATTTAAATAGAGAACTGAGTCAAATTTTTTAAAATAGGATCCATTCCCCAATTAATAAATGGTCAAAGGACATGAACCAGATGATTTTTCAGAAGAATAAATCACAGCTACCAATAGTCATATGAAAAAAATGTTCCAGATCACTACTGATTAGAGAAATACAACTAAAATAACTCTGAGGTAACACCTCCTACCTATTAGATTGATTAACATGAAAAAAAGGAAAATGACATATACTGGAGAGGATGTGGAAAAATATATACAGTAATGCACTGTTGATGGAGTTGTGAATCAGTCCCACCATTCTGGAGGACAATTTGGAACAATGCCCAAAAGGCTATAAAACTGTGCATATCCTTTGTCTCAGCAATACTATTATTGATCTATGTCCAAAAAAATCAAAGGAAAAGGGAAAGTATCTATATGTACAAAAAAAATTTATCAACCTTTTTTGTGGTGACAAAGAATTGGAAAGTATGGGGATGCCCATCAATTGAGAAATTGCTTAACAAGTTGTGATGTAGGTTGTGATGGAATACTATTGTGCTATAAGAAATAATGAAAGGAATGGTTTCAGAAAAATCTGGACTTACATGAACTCACGTAAAGTGAGCAGAACCAATAGAAATTTGTGATCTCCTTTTAAAAAGACTTAATCAATACAATGATCCAAGTCACTCTAAAGGACTCATGATGAAAAATGTCTACCTCCAGAGGAAATGATGAACTCTAAATCCAGATTGAAACATATTTTTCCACATTATTTTTCTTGCTTTTTTTGCAAGATGGATAATATGGAAGTATATTTTGCATGACTTTACATGTGTAATTGATTTAACCTGCCTTCTCAATGAATGGGGGCAGGAAAGGAGAGAGAGTTAGAATTTGGAATTTAAAAAATATTTTAATAAATGTTTAAAAATGAATAAATGATAGATTTTTTTAAAAAAATAAAAGTAAAGTCTTTTACAGTCTTTCACATCTGAACCCAACCTTTTCATACAACTTTAGTCCGATTTTTATATTACACACATACACACTCATGTATGCACAGTACAATTGAGTCAAACTGACCTCAGTTCTTCACATAAAGTGAACATCTCCCATCTTCTTACATTTGCACCAGCTATACCTCTTCCCTACATGATGTTTCTTTCCTCAAAGAACCCCTCACTTCCTTCAGTATGGAAGTAAAAATATCACTTTCTCCATAAATCTTTTCTGAAAACACTAACTATATTCCTTTGTTAGAATGTTCATTCCTAGAGCACAGAGATAAGCTTCATTTTTTTTTACTGTATATACGATAGCAAACACACAGTAGGCATATAATCAATGTTTTGTGATTGTGATGAAACTATATCTGAAGTATATCCAAAAACTATTTGTTCTCTTTAGTTCTTTGTTCTTAGTAATAAGTTGGTATCCAGAATAGTTGTCCCTGCTCTTTCTCATTTTATTTTATACATATATGTGTGTGGGTGTGTAGACATAAATGTGTGTATAACATGGCTTAGAAATTACTTTTAATCAGAATCCTTTTGATTTATATAGGCTATTCTGTGGCCCTGGTCATGACTTAAAACAATATTCTACATGAATCTTTTACTGACCAATACCCTAAAATTTTTGCTGTATTTTTCCCCTTATGACACGATAATGAAAGAAACAGGAAAGGAAACTAATCATTAATGAGATCATAAAATTTAGAAGTGCAGGTTCATGGAAAAGAATATTAGAGATCATCTAATTTGTTTAGTACAATGTGTATTTATGCATGAAATGATCCCTATATAGAACTTCACCCCTATTCACTTCTCAACTCATTTCTCTTATTATTCTTTTTACTTTTCAATCCACAGAAACTACTTTCTCCATGGCATATAGCCAAGCTTAAATGATAACAGGAAGATCCTTGGAGGGAAATAAAATAGTTCTCAAATAGGCAGACAGAAAGAAGGGCGAAATCTCAAAATCAGATAGGACAAGACAGTGATTAAGATGAAGAGAAACTAAAATTTCAGACTCGGGGGCGGCTAGGTGGCGTAGTGGATAAAGCACCAGCCCTGGAGTCAGGAGTACCTGGGTTCAAATCCAGTCTCAGACACTTAATAATTGCCTAGCTGTGTGGCCTCGGGCAAGCCACTTAACCCCACTTGCCTCACAAAAAAATAAATAAATGTACTGAAAATAAATAAATAAATAATTTCAGACAGATTCCTTTAACTGGAGTCCCTAGGTCAAATCAAAGGCACTTTATTTGTACCTAGAAGAAAAGAATAAGCAAACAGTCCAAGAAGATCTCATTTCTTAGAGGTCATAAAGGTTTCAGAGGGGAAGAAGGTTCTCGAGCCTTTCCCTTACAGTATTTTTTCTTACCACCTCTGTGAGTGGAGTCAACTTATTTTTCCAGACTCAAATGCAACAAAGACATCACTAAAACTGAAGATGATCATCCACATAGCCAAACAGAACCAATTACTGAATGCTGTACTCTCTCATGACTATCTTGGAAGCTTCCCCTCAGTCTCTCCACATGGAAGGATACCATCTCAAGTAGCTCAGAATGTGCTAAACCCCCATTACTCTAATATTTGGTCAGAATTTTTGTCAGTGTCTTACTTTGATTTCATTTATATTATGTGAAAGGTAACTTGTATAGAAAGTTGGTTTTGTAATTTAAAAAATCTGGGTTCAAATTCTATCTCTAATACAAATTATGGGAAATTCAATTTAACTCTCCATAGTAAAAATTATAGAACTATAGATTATAGTATAGATGTCAATCTACCTAGGTAGAGGTAAATTCTACAACTAGAGGTTCTCTAGATTGATGAAATAAATATTGTCATTTTATCTCCACTTTCTTAATGCTGAATTAGTTTAAGTCTTCCTATTTTTCTTTGAATTCTTCACACTTATTGAACAATTCTGTACATCTTGGTCTTTTCATATGGTGTATACTGATCATAAAATATAGTCTCAATATTGAAATCTATGGATCAATGAGTATAAACAATTTCATAACTTTTGTGGAATGACTCTAAAATGTTTTTTTTCTAGAATTGATGGAATGTTTCAAATTTCCACAAGCACTATTTTCCCACAGTTCATCCAACATCAAATTTTTTCATCTTTCCTAGCTTCATGGATGTTTTAATTGAAACTTCTTTCATTAATGATTGTAAAAATTGTTAGGTGTTTAGTTAACTTTCCATTCTCCTTTGGAAAAGTGATATATTCTTTCATGCATTATATTGAAATGTATAATCTGTATTGATGAAAAAGTGGATTATTTTGAATGTCAAGCTTTTTTTAGAACTATTTAATACAAATATATTTACAATAACTTTTCTTCTTCTAATTGCATTAACTTTATTCGTGCAAAAGTCTTTAGATGTTATGCAATCTAGATTTTCTATTTTATCTTTTAGATCTTTCTGTCCCAAGAGCTAGTTCCAAATTTTACCTCTATCACCAATAATTAAATACATAAAAATATAATTTATACAATTTATACTTACATATAAAATATACATATATAATTTACCTCTATCAATAGTAGTAAAAATATACATCTATAATCTTTTCTAAATTTTTAGGGCATTTAAAAAATATTTAGGTCATTTATCCATTTGGAATTTGTTATAGCATAACATGTAAAATGTTGATCTAAATGCATCTTTTTCAACCAACTACTTTCTAATTTTTCAAGCATTATTTATTATTATTTTTTCAAGTATTTTTCATTGCATAATCAGTTCCTGAAGGTTGAGGTCTGAGTGCATCAAGCATTGTTTTTCCTTCTTTTGACACTATAATAAATATAATCGTGCACTTCATGCCACCAAACACTTGGTTTGTTGGTGTGTTCCTTTTTGATACTGAAGGACTAGTGGTACTAATTCCTAGCTAATTGATACAGTAGAGGGAGCAATGAGCCTGAGTTCAAATTTTACCCTCTAATATTTTGCTAGCTGAGTAATCCAAGGCAAATTATTTAAATTATATCTGTCTCAATTTCCTCAGCTGTAAAATGGGAATGGTAATAAAAGCACCTGCCTCCTAAAGTTGCTATAGAGAGAAAATGAAAAAATAAAATAAATTGCATTTATATAGTGCATGAAAAATATCACAACAACCCTGGGTCTTCCTGATTCCAGGACCAGCACTCTATGCACTATGGTGCCACCTACATATATTTGTTTAGTCGCTGTTTATCATTTTGGAAGGGAACCAATGACAATAGGAGAATGAGAGTGAATTGGATTTAAGTAAGGCAGGCACTGGGCAGTCATCAGCTCAACTCTTTCTCTTCCGGAGTCATCGTAGTTCAGAGGTAAGCTATAGCTCAGGATGACTGGTGCTGGTCCAGGATGCAATGGGAGACCTTGGCCCTTTTAAGCTAAGGTCCTTTCCAAGGCTCAGTTTACCTAAGACTATATCCAGTCAGTAGTTAAAGTCTATGTAAGAACTGAGGTAAAAGATGGCCTGATTTGCCTTCATAAAAGAATCAATCAGCACTGAGTGAAATAAGCAGAACCAGAAAAATATTATACATTATATTGATGATCAACCATGATGGATTTGTTTATTTCAGAGTAAAATAATCAAAGACAATTTTAAAAGACTTAAGATGGAAAATACCATCCATATCCAGAGAAGGAAATGTGGGGTTTATATGAAGACCAAAGTTTGTTATCTTCAATTTTTTAAAGTTGTCAAGTTTTAATGTCATTGTTTTCTCTCTAATGTTTTCTTCTCCAACAACATGATCAATATCAATCTATGTTTAGCATGATTATAAATATAGAGTCTATATTAGACTGCTTTCCATCAGGGGGAGGGAAGAGAGAAGAGAGAGAGGGAGAAAAATTGTAAAACTGAAAACTCTGCAACAAAATTGATTGGTAAGAACTAACATTGCAAGTAGTTGGAAAAACAAATAAATAAAATATTTAAAAACAAACAAAAAACCCAAAAGAATCCATCAGGGAGAGGTGGTAGACCCTTAGAGTTTTAGTCAGAACAGAAAATTTCTATATTTGTAAAGCACTTTTCAAACTGTACACTGTTATATAAATGTTGTAACTATTGACTTTCTATTCTGCAAGATGAATTTAATCTGAATTTATTATCTAATTAAAAGTATGTCTATGGTAAGGTAATTAGTATTGCTCTGATAGTTCCTGTGTTATAATTTTTATTATATCAAATAAGCATTGAAATTTTATTATATCAAATGAGCATTGCAGACCTTTACAATTATTTATGTCTTTTTTTCAATGAAAATTACTTTCTGGTGTGATTATAGATGTTTTGAATGTATTTTTTATTAGTTCCCAAATATTTACAAATAATTATTAGTCATCTAAAAATGGAGTTTCTCTTCCTATTTCTTCCTCTACTGTGATCCCACACTGGTCATTTAATCTTTCAGTGAACAAAACAACTCTCTTTAATATTATTTATTAAATTCAGAGAGAGCTGACATATCAGTAGAAAGAATTTCTTCATCAATGCTTTCCCTACAGCAATGAAATTACAAGTCCAGACTATATTGATATTTGATTTTTCTTATTTTTATAATTAATATGATTAATTATATCTCTCCTAACACTTAACTTCATACTAGCATGAAGACAAACTAATCATAATGAATGATTTTATTATAATTCTGTAGCCTTGGTACTACTATTTAACTCAATATTTCTCATTATATTCATAAGTGTTGTTTTATAGCTTATTGGTTTGATTTGGTTTTGCTTAATCTCTCCCTACTCTATGGACCATATTTTTTCTCATAAGAGTTTGATGAAGTGTTTTATTTATCTATTCTGGGGAATAGTTTATATAGTATGTAAGTCATTTCTTTTAAAAATATTTGTTAGCTTTAATTTATACATTCATCTGAACCAGAGTTTTTTTATTGATAATTTATTTATGATTTTTCTCTACCTATGATTTAAGATTTTCTATTTCATTTTGTATTAATAGCAAGATATCTAGTTTAAGCTAGATATTTTGTTTAGCAAATAATATAATGCATAACATTTATATATAATGTATATTTATATATCTATTTAATTTTCTTTTTTAATATTTTAATTACATATAAAAACAATTTCTAACATTCTTTTTTTTAAATTTTGAATTCCAAATTCTCTCCTCTCCTCCTTCCCCTAATTTATGGAGAAGGCAAGATATTTGTATACAATGTTCTCCTGATTCCTCACTTCACTTTGCTTCAATTTATCTAAATCTTTCCAGGTTTTTCTGGAACCATTCTACTCATTATTTATTTTGGCACAATAGTATTTCATCACAATCCTACACCACAACTTGTTCTCCAATTAATAGGCATCTCCTCAATTTCCAGGTCTTTGCCACTACAAAAAAAGTTGCTATAAATATTTTTACACATTTGAGTCCTTTTTTAAAATCTCTTTTGGATTAGTTGTCCTTTGGTACAAAAGAAGACCATGACATCAGACCAGGGATAACATGACTTGTATATAAGATTGACTAAAGTGAGGGAGTGGTGCAAAGACACCATTCTCAATATCCCATGTGAGCCCAGTGACCTGATATAGTCAAATCAGGGTAGTTGGTGAACAGTAAGCGACCTTGACCTTCTAAAGTCGGGTCTTTCCCATTGTTTGGCAACAGGTTTTTAACAATATTGTAAAGCTGTTACTCAATGATCTATTCTATTGAGCATTGCAATAATACTCCTTCCAGAACCCAAAAGACTGGTTTCCCAGAAGCTACCAGGCACATCATGGGAATACTACCAACTGATTGCTAGTCAGCATCATTTATGGCTAGAACAATAACATTGTCTTCAAACACTAAATCTTCGTTCTTTATTAATGAAAACATTCTGGGCAAATATTTTCACCCTAATCCATCTTACACTGGTCCAAGAATTTCACTCTATCGGCACAACAGATCAAGTAGTGTTATCACTGGGCCAAAAGATATGTATAGTTATATAACCCTTTGAGCATAGTTTCAAATTGTTCTCCAGAATTCCATTAAAAGTTGTTTGGTGGGGGCAGCTAGGTGGTGAAGTGGATAGAACACCAACCTTGGAGTCAGGAGTATCTGGGTTCAAATCCGACCTCAGACACTTAATGATTACCTAGCCATGTGGCCTTGGGCAAGCCACTTAACCCCATTGCCTTGAAAAATCTTTAAAAAAAAGTTGTTTGGTGTCCCAATTTTCCCACATCTCCTCCAACACTTGTCACTTTCCTTTCCTGTCATTAGCCAATCCAATAGGTGTGAAATGGTACTTCAGAGTGGTTGTAATTTGCCTTTCTCTAATCAACAATAATTTGAAATATTTCTTTCATATAACTATAAATAGCTTTGATTTCTTCTTCTGAAAACTGCCTGTTCATATCATTTGACTATTTATCAATTGAGAAATGACACATTCTTTTAAAAAAAACAAATTTATTTATTTATTTTCCCAACTACATACAAAGTTAGTTTTTAGCATTCTTTTTTTGTAGATTTTGAGTTCTACATTTTTCTCCCTCTCTTCCTTCCCTTGACAACAACTAATCTGATAAAAGTTTTACATGTATAATTACACTAAACATATTTCCATATTAGGCATGTTGTAAATGAAGAATCAACAAAAGGAGGAAAAACATGAGAATGAAAAAACATGAAACATGAAATAAATTTTAAAAATTAAAAATAGCATCCTTTGGTCTACATTTACACTCCAAGGGGTCTTTCTCTGGATATGGATGGTATTTTCCATCACAAGTCCTTGAGAATTGCCTTTGATTGTTGTACTTCTGAAAAGACCTAAGTCTATCATAGTTGATCATCAATGCAATGTTGCTGTTAATGTGTACAGTGTTCTGGTTCTGCTCACTTTATTCAGCATCAGTTCATGTAAGTCTTTCCAGGTTTTTTTTAAAGTTAGCCATGATTTCTTTCAGGGGAGATGATTTATTGACTCTGTTTTCTATTTATTTGAGAAATGAGGTCTTTATCAGAGAAACTTTCTGTAGATATTTTTTTCAAAATTATGATTACTAGTCATGCAATTCCCTCCATCCTATTTTCCCGTTTATTCCTCTGTCTCTCTTTTTATCCTGTCCCTTCTCAAAAGTGTTTTACTTTTGATTACCATCTCCTTCCATCCACCCTCCCTTCTATCAGCCATCACCCTTCCCCTTATCCCCTTCCAACTTTCCTGAGGATAAGATAGATTTCTATAACCATTTGAATGTATATGTTATTCCCTCTTTCAACCAAATCCTCTGAGAATAAAGGTCAAATATCTTTGGCCACTTCCCAAGTTCTTCTTCCCCTCTTTTGTAAAAGCTCTTTAGTGTCTCTTTTACATGAGATAATTTACACCATTCTATATTTCCCTTCCCCTTTCTCCCAGTGCATCTTTCTTTTCACTCCTTAATTTTATTTTATTTTTTAGGTATCATTCCATCCTAGTCAACTCTGTTTGCATATATTCCTTCTAATTGCCCTAATAATTGTGAAGTTCTTAAAAATTATGTTTCATCTTCCAATGTAGGAATGTAAACAGTTTTAACTTTATTGTTTACCTTTCTATGCTTCTCTGAGTTTTGTATTTGAAAGCCAAATTTTCCATTCAGCTCTGGTCTTTTCATCAGGAGTACTTGAAAGTCCTCTATTTCATTGAATATTTTTCCCCTAAAATATTATATTCAGTTTTTCTGGATAAGTGATTTTTTAATGTAATCATGTTTCAAGTTCTCAATGCTTTTTTTAAAAAATGTATTTATTATTTTAAACTTAAATACAAGATTTAAAAAATGCACAGCAAAACATGATTGATAATATAAAGCAGTAAAATTCCATTTCAAGAAAATCCAAACATTGTGTTCAAAATTGTCCATCTTTGCTTCCTTGTAGGTTTTCTTCTATTCTCAGTTTGCTTAATTTTTCCCTACCACCCCTCCCCCCAAGATGGTAACAATTAAACATGGATATATTTGAATATATATATAATACACATATGTACACATAAGCACTCACATATAGACATTGTAATATAAATACATATCCATATACATACACATATATATATATATAGGTGCAAATAGACATATAGATATCTATACATTTGGTTTGTGTGTATCTTTCATTTTTATAACATTTCCTAAGAGCAATAACAACCCCTTTTCACTCCTCTACTTTTCCTCTACTCACTACTTTGCCCTCCTATTCCTTGACTTACCACTCTTCCAAGTATCTCTCCCTTACCCACCTTTCCTACCTCTTTCCCCATTG
The DNA here is from genome assembly GCF_037893015.1 of Macrotis lagotis. Lineage (NCBI taxonomy): Eukaryota > Metazoa > Chordata > Mammalia > Peramelemorphia > Peramelidae > Macrotis > Macrotis lagotis. The sequence continues at coordinate 198,505,786 of NC_133664.1, read as the reverse complement.
ATCTACATACCCTTCTATATACCTTCTTATTCTATTCCCTCACCCTCTAATTCAGTACTCTCCTTATCCCCTCCTCATATTTCTTTCTGAATTTAGAAGGCTTTTATACATTAGATGTGTGTGAGTGTGTATATACATATATATATATATATATATATATATATATAATCTTTTCTCTTTACCCCATTCCCAGTGAGAGTAGGCTTCCAGAACTACCAGTTCTTCTTCCCCTCTAATTCCTCTATAATAATTTTCCTCTCACACCTCATTTGTATAAAATGATATCTTTTTTATTTAACCTTTTCCCACATCATTTTACTTTTAAGAATTCCAACCTATTCAATTTCAATCTTCCCTTCAAATTACTCAATTTCTAATAAAAATCTTGGGCTTATGGTTTACATTTTTACGTATAGGTAGTAAACAATTTTTCCTTATTGATTCCCTTGAAATTCATCTTTGGTGTTTGATTTATGTTTCTCTTTGTTCATGTATGTCAAATTTTGTAATAAGTTCTTATCTTTTTCCATTAAAATCCTAATCATCTGACAATTCATTGAATGTCCTTTTTTTGTTGTTCAGGATTATGCTTAACTTTTCTGGGCATAATAATTTTGACCACAATCCCAGTTCTTTAGCTCTTCAATATGTAGTGTTCTAAGACCTGCAGTCTTTAAAAATAAGTGCTGCTAGGTCTTGTGTAATTCTAATTGTAGCTCTACCATATTTGAATTGATTTTTTTCTTGATTCTCTAAATATTTTTTGCCTTGACTTGGGGATTTTGGAATTTGGCTATAATATTTCTGTCACTTTTCCTCTTAGGATCATTTTCAGGTGGAGGTCAGTGAAATTTTTTCTCTTTCTACTTTCCTTTCTTATTCTAACACTTCTGAACAATTTAATTATTTCTTATATTATTGTATCAAATTTTTTATTGTAGTTTTCTGGTAGCCCAATTATTTTTATGTTTTCCTTTATGATCTGTTCTCCAGCTCAGTTATTTTTCTTAAAAGGTATTTTTACATTCTCTTCTACTTTTTCATCCATTATATTTTGTTCTATTTTTTTCTTGATCTCATAACTTCACTAGCTTCCCTTTTGGTCAATTCTAGTTTTCAGAGTCATTTTCTTCCTTAAGATCCTGTATCTCCTTTTTCAGTTGGTTTCCTTTCTTTTCATGATCTTCTTTTCCTTCAATTGGTTTTATTTTCTTTTTAACTTTTCCTCAATCTCTCTTATTTGATTTTTAAAGTCTTTTTTTGTGTTCTATGAATTCTTGTTTGAGCAGGTAGCTATTTGCCATTACTTTTTGAAGGTAGGAGAAGTTGTTTTATTTTTTTGATTCAGCATCTTCCTCTGAAGATGATTTTCTCTTTTCCCATAGTAACTATCTTTCTCTTTAGCCTGCTCATTTAAAAAAATTAACAACTTATTATTATATTTTATTATATTATTATATTATATATTATATTAACAACTTATTATTATAGTCATCTCTAGCCTTGTGGCTTGGGGGATGGTGCCTCTGGCCCCAAGAACTTTGTCCTTGGTACAACCTCAGGATTCCTTTCCTACTCTGAGCCATAGCTAGGGCCCCTCTGCACTGTCCTGGCAATGAACTTATTTACTGAGAAGTCTCCAGTGGCTATAACCTTCAATTCTCCCCTCTGGCCTGGAACCAAGACTGAGATTTCAATTCTCCTGGAACCATGTCTGGACAGCATAGCTGAGTCTGGTCTCCCTTATCATCTTTCACTTGGAAGTCAGACACCCCATACTCACAGGAGGTGAGAATCCGGTAGTAGAAGTTACCTCCCACACCTTAGGGTTACTCTTACTGTTTCAAGAAGCTAGCCTAAAGATGTTTATACTTTACTTCTGCATCTCAATCTGGGATCTTTCTCCTAATCTTCTCTGATTGTCCTAGGAGACCACTGTTCTACCAACCCTTGTTTACTATTGTCACTCTATGTTCACCCAGAGATCTTTTTTTGATTTGTTTGTGGAGGAAACCTGGAGAGCTTAGAATTTTCTGACCTATCCTGCCATCTTTCAACAATCCTCTCCCTCCAGTTCTTTTTTTTTTATTTAGTTAAGGCAGTGAGGCTAAGTAACTTGCCCAAGGACACACAGCTATGTAATTAAGTGCCTGAGGTCAAATTTGAACTCAGGTCCTCCTTACTCCAGGGCCAGTGCTTTATCCACTGCACCACCTAGCTTCCCCCTCCCTCCAATTCTTTAATGTAGAAGCTGCTATATCTTGTGTTACTCTGACTGTGACTCCACAATATTTGAATTGTTTCTTTCTGGATGCTTACAATGTTTTCTCCTTGAAATGGAAGCCTTAGAATAATATGGGTAGTTTTCCTTTTGGATCTCTTTAAAGATGTGATTGGTGAATTCTTTCAATTTCTATTTTACTTTTTGGTTCTAGGATATCTGGGCAGTTTTCCATGATAATTTCATAAAATATGGATGCATGGGCTCTTTTTTATCATGATTTTGAAACAGTTCAATGATTCTTAAATTATATTTCCTTGATCTATTTTCTAGGTAAGTTGCTTTTCAGATGAAATATTTCCCATTTTCTATTTTTTCATTCTTTGAGTTTGTTTTATATTTTCTTAATTTTCATGGAATAAATGCTTTCCACTTGTCCAACTCTAATTTTTAAGGAATTTACTTCTTCAGTGTGCTTTTTGTACCTGTTCTTATTTGGCCAGTTCTACCTTTTAAGGAGTCCTTTTCTTCTGTGAACTTTTGTATAACTTTTTTCTATTTGGTCAATTTTGTTTTTTAAGAAATTCTTTTTGGAGGATTTTTATGCCTCTTTTACCATTTGACCTATTCTGTTTTTTTAAGATGTAATTTTCTTCAATATCTTTTGTGCCTCTTTTCTAAGCTGTTCACTCATATTCATGGTTACCTTGTAATAATCTCATTTATTTTTTCCATTTTTCCTCTTTGTTATTATCAAGTCATTTCAGTTGTCGGACTCTCCATGATCTTATTTGGGGGTTTTCTTGGCAAAGTACTGGAATGCTTTGCCTTCTCCTGCTTATGTTATAGATAAAGAACTGAAGCAAATAGGGTTAAGTGACCTGTCTAAGGTCACATATCTGATAAGTGTTACTTACTGGATTTGAGTTCATGAAGATGAGTCTTTCTGACTCCAGGCCTCATGTGCTATCCACTGAACCAATAGCTGCCCTTCTATATTTCCTCTACCTTTCTTATTTGATTTTTTTTAATCTTTTATGAGATCTTCCAGGAATTCTTCTTGGGGCAGAGACCAACTCACATTTTGGATATAGCTGTTTTGACTTAGTTGTCTTCTGAGTTTGTGTGTTGATCTTCCCTGTCACCATAATAACTTCCTATGGTCTGGTTCTTTGCTCATTTTCCCAGACTATTTATTGACTTTTAACTTTATTTAAAGTTGGTTCTTCCTAGGTGGAGAGAGCATTATCCCAAGGTCCTGCTATTTTCAGAGATAATTCTATGGACCTGAAAACTTTCAGTTATTTCCAAAATAGTATTCTCACTGTTCTCCTGGCATGTGCTCTGCAAGTCTTTTCTGCCCTGGAATTGTGAACAAGGTCCCCATATTCTTTTATTCTAGTGTTCTAGTGTTCTTCTTGATGTGAATAGGGAACACAACAGAGTCCTGCACCCAATGGCAGCCAAAGGACCAAGTTGTACAACCCCCTTATCAGCTGTGTGTTGAGTTCCAGAAGATAGCTCTGAGATTTGCTGCTGGTTTACTGGGGATTGACCTGTGCTGGACAATGTTCCACTCTCATTCCAGTGAGACATATCTTTCCTGCTGATCTTCTAAGTAGCCTTGGACTGGAAACTTGTTTCACTTTTCCTTTTGTTGATTTAGCCTAGAATTTTTTAAGTTTTATTTAAAGATGTTAGGAGGGTAATTTGAGGACTTAGGAAAGTCTTTACTTTTTCTTAATCATTTTAACTCCATTCCTATCTATATAATTGTCATTTTCAATTTTCAGATTATAATTGGGTATAAGAGTAACTGACTATCTTCTTTATAATCTATTTTCTCTTATTTTTTTCATATTTTTGCTTATGGCAAAAGTGCTACTATAAGTATTTTGGTGTCTATGTGGTTTTTCATGTGTTCATTGTCCTTCTCAGATATATATCTGGCAGTGGAATCTCTGGGTCAAAGAATCTGGACATTTTAATCCAGATTTTTAATATTGTCTTTAATATGTAAATAATTGGTCATTCTTTGGGTCTTGTAAACCATTTATTTATAAGGAAAAGCAGTGACTAATATATAAGCTGAATATCAAACAGGAATTTCTAAAATTATCTGAAGACTTAACAAGCTAGAGAAGTGAGGAATTCCCTTAAAAACCCCAGGTTTAGTGTCCATCTTAGTGACAGATATTGACACTTACATAATTATCTATATACACAGAATTGACTTTTAGATTTTCTTAGGACTCCTCTTGATAATTAATTACCTCTAAGAAAAAGGAAGTAAGGTGATATAATAGATAAATATTTGACCTGAAGTCAGGAAAAACTGAAGTCAAATTCGGTCATAAATATGTACAAGTTAATTTTCTAAATTACCTTGGACAGTTCTATCTAACACCTAGAAAGAGGCAGATGCCTCACATTCCTTATCTGTAAAATGCCATTTCCTGGGGCATTTAAAAAAGTTTGAGAGACATTATTTCTGGGTATTTAATCCATTTATTGATAATGCCAGCATTTTAAATAAAAGAATGGTCATTTGGCTGTCTCTTTCTTAGACCAAAGACAAGTATAGTGATAGGCTCACAGCTTGTATTGCCTTTTGGAAGAGTGTTTCTGAGGATAACAATCAACTCTGATTGGTTAACAATGTGAGTTGGACTTTACAAAGAGGAATGAGTCAGATCCAGTAAGGGACTGAGAGTGACTTCATGTCACATGTGACATGATATTACTCTTGATAGTACTCTTTTTTAAATTTATTTAAGACAATAGGGTTAAGTGACTTGCCCAAGGTCACACAGCTAGGTAATTATTAAGTGTCTGATGCGGGGTTTGAACTCAAATCCTCCTGATTCCAGGGCCAGTGCTCTATCCACTGCACCACTTAGCTTCCTCCATGATGTTACTCTTGAATAAGGCCTCTCCCTATATCTAGACCACCCCCAATCTTGGAAAATCTAGAAAAAGGATCTTACTCCATCCAAGTTTGATTGACTGGAGTTCACCTTAGACTAGAGATTCCTTGGAAGGCTGGGTAGGGTCAGATAGAGAAGAAGGTTAGCTCAACCTTCAGAAATTGAGTTTTTGAAATAAAGATAATAGAAAAAAAGGGGAAAATCTGAATCTCACCAAATCATTAGCTATAATCATTTCTCTTACTCCTGAGGTTTGCATGAGGTGAAAATGAGATAATGTTTGTAAACAAGATAATATCTGCAAGTCCTAAAATACTATATAAATGTTATATATTATAGCTCTTAAAAAGAAATAATTATACCCTCTTCCCTCCTCCCACCCCCAAATCTACTGGGATTTTTTTTTTAATATGACTGAACAAATCAGTCTTATGTGTAAATATGCTTACACACAAAGGACCTTCCCCATTCATTCAGAATAAGTCTTGACTTCAGCAAAATGAAATGTCTTAAGGATGGATACCTGGAAATGTCTTCATGAAGAATATTCAGAGCAATAAGGACACTTAAAGAGTCAGCATGGTGTATTAAGTAAACAAGTAGTGTCCAAATCAGTAGTTTGAGAATTCCATCCAGGATTCAACCTCCTAGAGTTAGGAGGGAAGTCAGTATGATAGTTGCAGGTCTATCAACATTAAGGTCAAGACTTAAAATCCAAATAAAAGAACAAAAGTAAAATTGGGAAAAAAAAAAGTTAAGATTCAGCCTTTTTCAGCAGGACAAGGGAAGTTCCTGGACAGAGTCAGCCATCTAGAGGGAGAAGAGGATTGTGCAGGTATCCCTGAAGCTAAATAGGTGAGTCTAAGTCATTACATAATCAATCAACATTTATTAAGTTGTGCTAAGTGCTGAGGATATAAAAAGAGGCTACCTAAAGACCTCCACTCCTTTTGGAAGTTATATGAACAATGAAGGACTGATGCAAATCCATTTTAATTGCAAATTTGTTTCCTTCTGTGGGGATTCCAAGAGCTTTATCATGCTACCGTAAGTAGTGGAATTCCAAGGGCTCTACCATGCTACCTACCTCTAGAATGAGACTCAATGGAAAGATAGAATAATTCTATTAATGGCTTATACAGGGGCATCTAGGTAGTACAGTGACTGTATAGAGTACTAGGGCTGCACTCAGGAGGACCTGAATTCAAATTTAACCTTAGATATTTCCAAGGTGCGATCCTGGGCAAGTCACTTAACTCTGATTTTCTAAAAAAAAAAAAAAAAAAGTTTATGGACCACTATTATTCCTTATTGTCGGTTTTGCAATTTCTATAAGGTGGAATAAAGAATGTTTATCTGTTTACCTGATATCAAGAATTTTTAACCTTTGTTAGTTTGTATCATCGACTTTTTCGACAGTCTGGTAATGCTTATAAACTTGAAATAATGTTTAATAATAATAATGTTTTAATAATGTTTAAATCCATAAAATACCTAGTATTGAAGAGAAAATAAATTATATTGAAATATATTTATATATATAATATATAACATATATGTATATGTGTGTGGGTATATGGATACACACACACACACACACACACACACACACACATATATATATATATATATATATATGCATACATTTTCAAGAACCCTTACCTTAGGAGCTCTAATGGAAGCTGAAGAACCTTTTTGCCCACATTTGAGAAGACTCAGAGATAAAACATATTTGACCTATATATTGATATTTCCCAGAGGCAACACTGGGTAGGGACGATTCAAATTAAAAAAAAAAAAAGAGTTTTGATAGTCATCCCTAAAAGATTAAGATTCTGACCTATGTATTACATCAGAAAGTTAAGCTCATTCATCCTCATTTCCATAGCATTTCCCCTTCAGTCTAAGATTCCTAAGAATTTCTCTGGTGAGCAGATAACATTCCCCCAAACAATAAGAAAGCTGATCTGGCAAGGATGGTAATTACCCAATATATCAAAGTTCCAAAGTTGCACATTCAGTTACTGCACACTCTCATTACTGAGAAGCAGGAGAACAAACTCATTCCTATTGCTTGGGGATATAACTTCCAAGAAATTAACAGCAGCTAGTGCAGTGGAAAGAATACTAGCCTAAAAGTCAAAGAATTGAGTTCAAATGTAGTCTCTGCTAGTTGACTATGTTAACCCTAGGCAATCATTTATCCTGAATTTGTTTCCTTTATGAGGATAATACTAGTAATTACCTCATAAGGTTCTTAAGGAGATCAAATGAGATCATGTGTGTATATATATTTATGTGTGTGTATATATAATATATATATATATATACACATACACACACACACACACATATATATATACATATATATGTATATATTTAACAACCAGCTCTCCAAAAATGCTTCCCCACACTTTTAAGTTCAATCTGCATTATAAAACATTTCCTCCATAACTTTCTTAAGCTTAAACAACCAGTGAAACAATGTTATGTCCAGATTTGTTTCAATTATCAACTTCTGAGTTGTAAATGCTCATAATGAAAATTTAACAATCTGTTCTCTGGAGCCATTATAACTGGCTCCAGCACACTTCAAAATCTTCACCCCATCCCTAGAGTTCTCCAGTAGATTGGGGAGTTAAAGATTAATTATGTCTCCTCTCTGCCATTGACCCAAGCCCCCAGTAATAGTTCTCTTTTTTCTTTTGTTTTTTTTTTTTGCAAGGCAATGGGGTTAAGTGACTTGCCCAAGGTCACACAGCTAGGTAATTATTAAGTGTCCGAGGCTGGATTTGAACTCAGGTCCTCCTGACTCCAGGGCTGGTGCTCTATTCACTGTGCCACCTAGCTACCACTGATGATGTTCTCAGGGTCCAAACACCCCAAACCCATTTAACCCCTTAAAAGTCAAATTCATTTTTTACAGTATCTACTTCAAAAACAACATATAAACACTTCCTTAAAATATAGTAAGGATCTAATCTCCCCTACATCACTCTCTGGGGAAGAAAAGGGGGATCCAGTTCACAGCTTACTTCACTTCCTACATAGCATTAGTCCTATCAAGTATAAAGTCCAAAGCTGGGACAGGGAGTCCCTGGGTTTGCATTCAGATGCCTGGATCCTCAGGTTTACTGCTAAGTTTAGGAAACCAGGCTCCAAGATTGCCATAGTTTAACCTCTGAGTCAGATATATATGGACAAATTAGGGACAAATGAACCAACTGTCCCTACTGGGAGTAAATGATGTCTTCCCATGTCAAGAAAGAGGAATACTATACATCAGTCAAAGAGATTTAAAGGTGTAGATAGTTCTGACTGTGCAGCCCAAGGAAAGAGGCTGCTCCCAAGAAACAAGTTCCTGGCATCTTCCACATAGGTGATTTCATCTTAGGTGATCTACGTGTACACCATCTTGATTCCATAATGTAAAAACACCCTGCAAACTTTAATTTGCTGTGTTCCAGTTATTATGAATCAATGTGGAATGTTAAATAGAGAGTCAGGAAGATCTGATTTCAAGTCTTACCTCTGATACATAAGGGTTGCCAAGCCCTAGACAAAACACCTAACTTACTCAATCAGCTTAATATTTATTGTATATATCATAATTTATATTTATTATGGTTTTATATTTACTACAACAACAACAAAAACCACCATCCTTTTAAAGGAAATTTACATCTTACTTAGGTATCTAATTTGAGGATTCTAAAAGTACCCAGTTTAATAAATATAAGGAAATAGGAAATTATTTTACATACAAAAGACAAACATCCTTTATGAAGCCTGATTTTCCAATATGCTTCTGTGTGCAGTATTTGGCTCAATTTTCTTGCCATCAGCATGCTCATTTTGAATAAAGAGAGAAACCAAAAAAAAAAAAAAAAAAGATACACAAAGCATCTGCCTTTATAAGCAGTCTGGTTATATCAGAGATGTAAAAAGGGAACTGAAGCACCTTGGCTAATACTTTTTCAAAATAAGATTTTATTGATATCTTCTGTAAATTTTTTTAAAAAGTGGAGGTGGGGAAAAGATTTTTTTAATCATATCTTCTTTGAAGTTAAACTTGTTCTTTGAAATATGAAAACATACATTTTTAATATATTATGGTTGTTATTTTTGTTGTTATTATTCAATGAGGAACTAAAGCAAGCAGGTCACACAGTAAGTAAGTGTCTGAGGTTGGATTTGAACACAGGAAGATGAATCTTTCTGATTCTGAGTCTCTATCCACTAGGCCACCTCGTTGCTCCATTTAGATTGTTTTAAAGATTGTATTCTTGGCTCTGCATACTTCACTTTATATCAGTTTGTGTAAGTCTTTATAGTCTTCATTGTATTAATCATTATTTATAATTTCTTAAAACAAAATAATATTCTATTATATTCATGTACCAAAATTTGTTCATTCATTTCTCAATTAATGAGCATCTACTTTGTTTCTAATTCTTCACTTCCACAAAAATAGTTATAACTATTTTATGGGCAGCCCTAAGTGGGGCAGTGAGAAAGACAACTCCTTCTGAGTTCAAATATGACCACAAACATTTATCTGCTTGGTGACCCTGGGTAAATCACTTAACCCTGTTTGCCTGAAGAAAGAAATGGTAAACTACTTCATTGTTTTTGTTTTTAAAAAACAAAATGGGGTCACAAAATTTGGATACAACTAAAAAAGACTCAAACAACAAATAAATCTTTTGGACTATAAAGTTTTTTCTCCTTATCAACAATCTCCTTGGCGTATATTTCTCTAAAGAGGAATCTCTAGATCAAAAGTTATGGATATTTTGATTCCTTTAGATATTTTTTATGATTTAAAAAAATCCCCATATGCTTATTTTGCTTTATAGGATAAATTTTAGAATGAGTGTTACATTTTGTCAAAGACTTTTCCTGTATCTATTAAAATAATTGTGCAATTCTGAATGTTTCTTTTTTAAAATACAATTGGCTATGTTGATTTTTTTCTTTTCTTTCTTTTTTTTTTTGGAGACAATTAGGGTAAACTGACTTGCCCAGAATCACAAAGCTAATAAGTGTCTGAATCGGCATTTGAACTCAGATCCTCCCATTCCCCAGGGCCAGTGAGTACTCTATCCGGTTACTGCACTGCTAGTTGTTTTCTTAATGTTGAAACATTGTTGTATTCCTGGTATAGATCCATTTTTGTCATTCAATGATTCCTTGGACAAATTTCTATAGCCTTTTTGGCAGGATAGTCATTAACAATATTGATCTATAATTTTCTTTCTTTGCTTTACACTTTCCTGATATAGGTTTAGGGATTATATTTTTCTAATAAAAGGAGTTTGATGTAGTGCTTTATTTCTTCGTTTTTGAGAATATTCTGTTATTTTTAAAATTATCTTTTATGTAATTGCCCTTATAATTTCCCCATAAATCCATTAGAACCAGAATGGTTTTTCCTTTGATAGTTCTTTTATGCCTAGTTTGTTTTCATATTCTGATATTATATTAATTTAATAGCTTGAGTTTTATATTTTTAAAGGCAATCTTGTATTTCTTTTTTAGTCTCAGTTTTGTTGGTATATAATTGTGCCTAATAGGTGCTGATAATTCTTTTTATTTCTTTTAGTTCTGTTCTGATTTCACCTTGTTTATTACATTGTTGGTTTGATATGTTCCTTCTTTTTAATCACAGTGGAAAGGTCCACAAATTCTGTTGGTCCTTTTTTTTCATGGGAAAGCTTCTATTCTATCCCTATAGTACTTGTTGACATGTAGTTGAAGGAGTTCTTCCTTTGGAGTCCCCTGTACCACCGAAATCATGGATTTGGACCCCCAAAATTTCTAAATCAAAATAGACAAGCGAAGAAGTTGGATTGCAAGATCTCTAAACTTTAGAGACCAATTAGTTTCAGTTTTCCAACCTACATCAGTTCGCCCCATCTTAAGCAGCTTTGTGGCCCTCTCCTCCCTGGGGACCACCATATTAGTGCCAACACCCAACCTTTAACACTACTTACCCAGAATTTCTAAATAGAAACAAATTACTGCATCCCAAATGTCTGGGACTATAAACATGTGCCATGACATAAGACATTTGTATCTTTTGTCTATAAATAAATAAACAAATAAATAAATGAGTGAATGAATGAATGAATGAGTAAACAAATAAATAAGTTGCTTACAATCTCCTCATTGTTATCCGGACTTGTTATGGACTTCATTGTCTATATTCAATATAGTTCAGGATAATACTATAATGTTGACTATGTCTATATACATATATAATATGCATATAATACCTAATAGATCTTCACAACTCTTTTTTGTCTGCTAAGTATGATATTAGTAACAAAGAAAATCAAAATAGTCTTCCTCATCATAGCCAATGGTTTAACACCCTCTCCCAAGAACACATAATCAAAGATATTGTGTCTGAAGTTCCATGAAATTTTCTGACTGTGTATAAGATGTGCTCCACTCACACCAAAGTACCTTCATATTCACTCATAGCTCAATTTGACCTCCTGGCACCATTGAAATATCCCCCAAGTTCTACAGAATACTGTAAGTAATGACACTTACTAAGAGGCAAATGTAGTAACCAATCAGAAGGTGTTAAGGTGGGTCACTCACCACCTACCCCATAATGGTTTGTCTCTAACACAACCATATCTGTCCAGCACCCATATCAGCATCATTCTTTCAGTCCCCCTCCCAAAACTGTCAGCTCCCAACTTTTCTCCATTAAACATAAGTCCCTAAAGACACATACAACCTAATCCAGATTCATGGCAGCAACTGTATAGCTGACCCCACCACAACACCCAACATTACTAATCCCTAATCCCCAAATCACTTTGGGAATGCTCCAGGGCTATGAATGATGGAAAGAGTCTTGTCTTCCACTCCTTTTTCATTTCACGTGGTGTGTTGAACAGTATAAAATGAATGGATAAATTGTTATCTGTATTGAATATCTTATAAGACTATTTGGAGTTTCTTTCCCCTTCTTTTTCCATCATCGTAGTGAAAGGGTTCACTTCCTTTCATGTTGGTACCTTGAGGCAAAGTTCCAGTGGCCCACACTAGTTACAGCTCCAAAAACATGAATAATGAAGTGGTTATTGAATAATGAGAAGGAACACGAAGATGAGTTATTGAAGCATAGTCCAGAATCTTTTTCAGAAGCACTTCTAGTTGTAAATACATTCTTATGGCCATAACCTCTTCCAATCTGTGTAAGACATAATGGCAGTTCAGAGTAGTTTTTTAATTTAATTAATTTTTAAGATTTAATTTAATTTCCAGTGATAAAAGAAGAATATGAGTCCTTGCCATCATGACAAGATTTCCCTGAGGATCTATCAATTTTCCAAGGATGTTCTGGACTACCATTGTTAAATTTCCAGTGAGAGCATTAACATTTCAGTAAATACTACATATAAGGCATTTATTTGTTGTTGGGTTGATTGCCTAGACTTAAAGTATTACTATTGCAAAATAAACTTTATTTATTTTGGTGTTTTTTTGCAGGACAATGGGCTTAAATGACTTGCCCAAGGTCATACAGCTAAGTAATTATTTAGTGACAGATATTTGAACTCAGATCCTCCTGACTTCAGAACCAGTACTCTATCCACTGTGTCACCAAGCTGCCTTGAGCATAAACTTTAAAATGTATAAAATAATTATTTATTTTCTGGAGATATTTGTTAAACAATTTTTTTTTATTTTTTAAGCAAAATGTTATCATAATCTCCCTGACTATAACCCTATCCCAACATATGCTTCTAGTGATTTACTAAGATTTTTGAGTATTTGAGGAAATTCACATGATGGGACCATAATCATAGGAATTGGAGGAAAGAATTGGCATATGAGGAATAGATAGATGAATAGAAAAAGTGTTTTATGAGTCCCCTAGAATCTCTATGGGAAATACTGCTTGAGTGGGTATACAGAGAGGATATATGAAAACAGAGAAGTCTTGTTTGTAACTAAATTTTCCTAAATTGTTGATTGCTGTTCAGTTGTGTCTTTGTGAATCCATTTAAGGATTTCCTGGAGAAAAAAGTTTAGTTAGTCATTTTCTTCTCTAGCTCAGATAAGGAAATTGAGGCAAACAGGATTAAGTAATTTACCCAGGATCATACAACTACTGCTGAAGACCTGATTTAAACTTTAGTCTTATTGATTTCAGGCCCACCCCTCTGTCCACTATACCACCTAACTATTCTAACTTAGCTAAGAATGAGTTCTGATTAAGAAGCTAAGGTTCGGTATTCTTCACAACTGCTTAATAGGGATGCCTTGTGTTCAGGTCAGTTCCAGGGGATTGGAATGGGAAAGAAAGAAGGTTAAATGATTTGGTAGCATTCTTCCCAAAAGAACTAGAAATGTACCAGATAACTTAGAGGCAAGTTGGTCCCAGTTATCTTACTCTATATGAGCTTTAAGATTTCCCTGAAGCAAAGAGGATGGCTAGAAGCAAGAATACCACTGGTACAGTAATGGAACAACAATGCCATCTGGAGCAGAGTTGTGCTGAAGTCATTACAAGCTGATTGTTAAATGTTCAGTGTAAGCATTTACACCTCATGATAGGGTATGGGACATGAAAACATAGGTTCAACTCTAGCCACAGGCATTTAGTATGTGACTCTAGACAAGTCAGTTAACATCTCTCTACCTTAGTTTCTTCATCTGTAAAAATTAGACTTTGGATTTAATGGTCATTAAGTAACCTTCCAAATTTTATTCTATGGTCCTTTTAACTTACATACCTTCAAGAGTCCAGTAGTAATTTACTAAGATTTTTTGAATATTGAAAAAATTCAAATGATATGAACATAATCATAGGAATTGAGGGAGGGAGAAGAGAATTTTTTTTCTTTCCAGCTTCCCCTTCTCCACAGACCATCAATAATGGTGATTTGCAGGATCACCTTACCTAGTAGTAGCCACTATATCCAAAAAAGAGCCAACACAGAGTATAATTAAGATTGAATTGAACAGGACCAGAAAACCCAGTGGAATAAGATTAAGATGCCTACCAGGAGAGCAGACAACAATACAGTGCTATAGTGTGGCTGATGTGATTTTACATGACTTCTATGTCTGTGACCCAACCTTGTGAACTCTGTGTGTGTGTGTGTGTGTGTGTGTGTGTGTGTGTGTGTGTGTGTACCCTCTCTTCCCATTGGTACTGTATCCCAGATTTATGGAACAGTTGTATTGTACTTACTGGTTTTACCATGCTATTTCAGTAAATGTCATTGCTTTGAGCTCATTGGGTCCTCTGGCTGACTTCTGAAAATAAACACACTGATGGGAACTCATGAACTACAGTTTGGGGAGTATAGACCTAAAGACCACTGCAGACCCTGGGTTTCAACCTCTGAGGAATCACTGTGAATGGGAACTGGGATAGGACCTTAGAGGGGACACTGAAAGGATAAATATGGAACATTCAGGTTGTGTAAAAGCTCGCATCCCTTGCTCTTGCCATGGAATCAGACTACTTTTTTCAATCTTGTATTTCCTAAATGACATCTTTACTTTTAGTTCTTCTATGAAGGCATTGATTTATTATGAGTTTTATCTTGTTTACCAGAGCAGTGATTTCATGGAAATAGAAAATTCCCAGTGAGGGGGCTAAGGCACCAGGAAGTTTGTGGACTTGGCTAAATTCACACTGTGGGTATTCTTTGAATGACTGCCACTTGAATCCAGGTATTCATGACTGACCTACTTTCTGCACTGTGCTCCCTCTCCTAATGTCTATAATGTAGTTTGCTCACACCCACCATGCACCTCTTCTCCATTGACCTTGGTGTGATGCTAATTTTGTATTTTTTTCAAAGACTAATATTCCATTATCTGTAGCCACATAGAGACATTGGTAGAATACAGGTATACTTTTTAAAAAGATGAGCTATTGCTTCACTGATGATGCTTTGAAATTTCTGAAAGGAATTCAATATTATTTCCTTCTTTGGTTTACTTACCCTTTCAGTTAGTCTGCACCATTACCAATGCACACATGCGGCATACATATACTATTATTTATATATACATATATATATATGTATATATATATATGTATGTATGTGCATATATCTCTGTGTGTTTGTAAACATTGTTGTTCAGTTCTTTTTAGCCACTCTTTGTGGCATTTTCTTGGCAAAATTACCAAAGTAGTTTGCTATTTCATTCTCCAACTCATTTTATAGATGAGGAAACTGAAGCCTACAAAGTTAAGTGACTTGAGCAAAGTCACCCAGATAGTGTCTGAGGCCAAATTTAAACTGAGGACTCCATGGCCCAGAATGCTATATACTGCACCACCTAACTTCCCCCTATGGATATGTACAATGCATGTATTATTCATATCCGTAGGGGGGCAGTTAGGTGGTGTAGAAGATAGTGCACTGGCCTCCCAATATTCTGATCCGTATCTGGCCACTGGACCCAGATGGCTCTGGAGAAGAAAGTGAGGTTGGTGACTTAGCAGAGCCCCCCCTCCCTCAAATCCAATTCTTGTGCTCATCACGGCATCACCTCCCTGATACCATGATCTTTGAGGATGAAGGATAAACATCAGCATAATATACATATGTGTGTTGTAATAAAGGACAAGCTCTCCAAATTGAATTACATTATAAACTATCTAAAAAGATTCTTTACTCATTTCACATTTCTTGTGTAGATGATTAGATTAAACTCTTTTGAGGGATAAAGATTTCTTTCATTAGGTCCTGTGACATTCTACATTTTGCTGTAACCAGCACAATGTCATTCACAAACACAATACACAACAGTTGGAGGACCTCATCAGTCTCAGAGAATATCTATTCAGCTTGAACACTGTATTAGATATCCCCCATCACAGTAGAGAATATCTTTCCAAAGCATGCAACTCTGTTTCATGTCTTGCCCAATTGTTATTGCAAAAAATTGAACAAAATTATCTCTGCAGATGGTGATGTGTTGGGAATTAGAGAATTCTAGATGTCTCATTCAATCAAAGCTTGGAAATACACCAATTAAAATGGAAGAAAAATGTGGTTGTAAACTCCACTACCTAGCCCAGGGTTACATGGAAGAATCATCTGAAAGAAATCTGAAATCCCAACTTTAAAATATACAAGGCACAACACAAAACAATACTGTAGCAGGGACGTCAAGGAAAAAGGGCTTCCCAACACCCTGTGGGGATGGAGGATGAGAAGCAGTCCTATAATCTAGCAATAAGAGAAAAAGTCCCATACAAAATTCAACAGGAGATAGGTCATAGCCCTTTGGTAATAGTGAGGAGAGGGATAGGAAAGGGAGACAAACCCCAAAAATATACTGCAGTAATTAAAAAGAGAAAACCCATAAAGGCAATGACCCACACTAGGAAAAGGCCTCAGCAATGTGGCAATAAAACGAGAAAGACCCTGACCTATCCACAAAGCCCCAGTTCAATCAACACCCAAGGATTATAGACATGAACAATGACAGGAGACAGGACTGGGAGGGTGTGATCTGAACTTGGTCACCATGCTAATAACTAGGCAGGGTCTACTTTGTTGAGTCCCTTTCCAGACTCGTATGTTTAGTCTCTTTTCTGGACTCCTTATCCTTTCCCCAGGCAAGCATTTGAGGGGCAGAAGACAAGGATGACAAGTTCTCCAAGATCTCCAAGATACCCAAGAACTCCAAGGTCTCCAAGCTCTCCTTTTATTCATCAGAATACAAGTACTTAAAATATCCTTCCCAGAACCTAATCCACTCCCACTCCTGTGGCACTTAGTAAAACAAGGTTCTGATGCTCAAAGGCATAAGGTGATGATAATTTACAGTATTTTCACACACAACAATCCCTAACACTACCTATATCATCCTGAAGTATGAGATCAAAATTTGTCCCAAAAACAGTGTACTCTAACCCAGATACCGAGGCTATCCTTAAGAACAGACCAAAAAAATCCACCCAGTATTATAAAGAAATATCCTGGAATGAAAGATTCTCTAGAAGTAATTCCCAAAATAGTGCATAACCCCACAACTAGTCTAAGAAAAATCTTCAGAGAAAAAAGTTCTGTCTACAAGAACTACAATAGTATCTGGAAGAAATGAAAGAAAAATATAAGATGCAATAGCTGGAGAGGAAAGAATTGCAAGAAATGATACCTATAACAGATGCACTAAACCTAAAGTTGAGGACCCTGAAAATTAGAATAACCTAAAAAGAAAACAATATCTTAACTGTTGCTAAAAGAAATAATAAAAAAAGTTTGAAAAAGAAGAAAATTTAAGAAATTCAATATGTAAAAACAGATTAAGGAGGCTTATACTTAACCTAATTCTTAATTATTTTATTAATATAACTTTATAAGACTATTCTGCAGTAAATTTGAAAATTGTAAACACACACACACACACACACACACACACACACACACACACGTGCGCACACGGATACTGTATTTCCAGAAATCGTAAATGAAAACTGCCAAAACTCTTAAAACCAAAAGGCAGGGGTGCCTAGGTGGTGCAGTGGATAAAGCACCGGCCCTGGAGTCAGGAGTACCTGGGTTCAAATCCTGTCTCAGACACTTAATAATTACCTAGCTTTGTGGCCCTGGGCAAGCCACTTAACCCCATTTGCCTTGCAAAAAAAACCAAAAGGCAAAATGAAAATAAAATTTACCAGTTACTTCTAGAAATAAACTCAAAATGAAAATTCCTAGGAATATCATAGCCAAAATTCAGAGGTTACATATCAAAGAAAAAGTACAAGCCATCATTTTCCCCAGATTTCTTTTGAAATAGATCAAATACCAACGGGATGCACTAAAGTTCATACAAAATTTGACAGCTGCCACCATTAAAAAGAAAAGAGAAGAATTTGGAACCTCATAATCCCAAAGGCAAAACATAAAGCTTTATAAACAAAAATCAGATTTCTCTCAAAACCAAATATAATCTTATAAGGGGGTGGGGTGGGAGAAATAATGAAATAGAAGATTTTCAAGCATGTCTAATGAAAAGACCAGAAGTGAGTGGACATTTTGAAGTAAAAATTCAAGAGTCAAGAGAAATACAGGAAGGTGGACACATCTGTTCAAATTGGATAGGACTAAGTGGAGACAAATTGCTTCCATACTAATGGGGGAATGAGAAACAAATGTCTTCTCAGAACTAATATCTTCAAGTGCCATAGAATAATGGAAAATATGTCATCTAGAGGTCCTGAGGGAGGTTTTGTTCTTATCTTGGGAAAAGACAGAAATGGGAGGGAGAGAGGATATATTAGGGAAGAAAAAAGGAGAAAAGCACTGTCACATAATGGAAGTTCATAAGATAAGGAATATTTTAACATGGAGGAAGATGTGGAGGGAACAAGCATCATCTGAACTGGTCAAAGGAAGATTGAAAACAACTATATACACCTCTCCTCTGAGGCACACATGCATAAATATAGTCATACAGAAATACATTAAACTTAAAATAGAAAAAGAAGTAAAGAGAAAGGAAGTGAATGAAAAAAGTAAGACTTAAAAAGAAAAGCAGAAAGAGTGGGATTGGGGTAGGACAAAAGGAAATGAGGACACCTAGGTGGTACAATGAATAGAGTGCCTAGCCTGGGGTCAGGAAGTAGTATCTTCATGAGTTCAAATCTGATCTTACATACATAATAGCTGTGTGACATTTAACACTATTCCTCATCTGTAAAATGAGTTGATGAAGGAAATAGCAAAATCGCTCTAGTATCTGTCAAAACAAAAACCCAAATGGGATTACAAAAATCATACATGACTGAAACTACTGTACAACAACAAACCAACAAAAAGAAAGAGAAGAGGGGCACCAGTGTGGAAACAGACTGTTTCAATCCCAGATGAGAAGTGTTAATCAAACTCTTCTTTTTTCACCTCATTTGTAAAGATGGTGGAAGTGAAGAGAGGAAAAATATCTTATTTTTCCAATGAATGCTTGTGTTCTAAGTGACTGAGAGATACCTAGAGTGAAATGCACAATTAGTAACCATAATTTTGAATTAGAATGGGATAAATTTACCCATAAAATGGAAAAACTAATAAAATAGAAAAAAATCTAAAAATATGCTGTTTCTATGAAACACTTAAAACATTAAGATTCATCTAGGGGCAGCTAGGTGGCGCAGTGGATAAAGCACCAGCCCTAGAGTCAGGAGTACCTGGGTTCAAATCCAGTCTCAGACACTTAATAATTACCTAGTTGTTTGGCCTTGGAAAAGCCACTTAACCCCATTTGCCTTGCAAAAACCTAAAAAAAAAAAGATTCATCTAGCATTAAAATGAAGAACTAGAAAAAATTTATTATGCTTCAAATGAAATTTTAAAAAATCAGACAAAGCAATCATTTCAGATTAGAATTAACAATCATTTCAGATAAGACTATAATAAATATAGATTTAATAAAAAGAAATACAGATTATACTTTAAAGTTCCACAGATAATGAATCAATAGCAATGCTTGATATGTGTATATGTTATGTACAAAATAACATAGAATCTAAATATTTAATGGAAAAGTTAAGCAGATTTTAGAAACAGTAAAACTATAATAATGAAGAACTTCAGTGAGCCCCGTTATGCCATAGACAAATCTAACCAAAAGCTAAACAAGAAGGAAATTAAGGAACTGAAAAGAACTTTCAATGCATGTGTTACCTTAAGGAAAATACTGTTGAAGGTATTTACAAAATGTAGGCAGCTCTCAATTTTTCAGGTATACAAGCCACCTTCTATTATCAACCTGACTTTCTACTGTGTGAATTTTTCATCTCAAACTAATTTTCCTCTACAACCCAACACATTCCCAGATACTACCTAACCAGGTAAAATAATAATTCTGAAACAGACTTGTCCTTCAGGTAATCAGCTTTATTTCCCAGGATGTTTGGATACAGAACACAAACATTTATTGGAGAACTAAGACTACATTTCTGATGATATTCAGAACAAAGCTATTTATTGGTAGAGAGAGAGAGCTTTGTGGGCAGGAGGGACACAATCAAAATAGACATAGAGGAACCCAGGGATCTAAGATTATTCCTGAGGGTCCCATAAAGCAAGGTTGAAACATACTGGCTACCCAGAGGTAACAAGGTTTCCTAAGGTTTAGGCAGAGATGTGGAGAATTGAAGCTCCCAACCTCTCAACTCTTAGAGACTAGATGTAGATATCTTGCCAATACTTTCCCTTTTAAAATCAAAATTTTTTAAAGGATCTGAAAATCAAATTATTTTTAGTAGAAAGGAAAAAGTATGTTATATAATATTTATAGAAAATGCAGGGTGCTGTTACTTCAATTTTTTAATGTTTCATTGATGCTGTTTTTAAAATATCACTATCACTTCATGATAACTTCATTCACTTCCATAAAACCTGTAACAAAGTGTAGTCTGGCAAAACAATCAACAAAGTGTTCACATCTGCTAATGTTTGCCTGTACTTACAAATCACCATTTCTCTGCCATGAGTTGAGAGGCAAGCTTTTCTGTTTCTGTTTCTGTTTCTGATTTTTACTTATTCTCTTTCTGACTTTTTAGATATCTTCATCTTTCTTCAAATGGTTTCTCATCCTCTTACCTGTGCAATCTTTCTCATTGTGGAACACCCTTCTGCCTGGTGATTTTCTTCTCCCATTGATGGCTTCTTCCCAGAATGGCTGTTTTGCCAGTTTGCCTTCATTCCTCTCCTGAATCTGTTTCAGACTCTCTAGACTTGATACCATGCCTCCAATTTTTCAGCTCTCTTTTATCTGCTGCTTTTCCCCATTAGACTATAAGTGACTCTGCTACTTCCTAATTATTTGACTGAAGGCAAGTAGCTAAAACCAATAGAATAATCTCCAATTTCCCTTCCAGGTCTAAATCTATGATCATATAACCGCAATTTATTCAACTATTCTCTAATCAGTGGAAAGATACTTTTTTTCTCCATTTCTTTGTTATCATAAAAATAATAAAGATAGTTAGATTGATATAGAGATATTTAGATGTATAAGGTCACTCCTGCTTTCTTTTTCTAACTTATCTGAAAACACATTTCTACTAATGGTATCACTAGGTTAAAGAATAAGTATTGTGTGATGAATTGATTGGAACAATTTTTGATTATTTTCTGTTGCTTTACTATTCACTTCTGCTCTGAATCAATGTTTTATGTTTCAATGCTTCATTATTAGTCTTTGGTTTGCCAGCAGTTGAGTAACAGCTAGCTAATCAGAGAAATTTAAACCTGAGTAGGGGCAAAAATAAATCGGAGAAATGTATTGCCAGTAATACCAATTTAGCCCATAGACATAATGAAATGCAGTCATTATAGGTTATATTTGCCTACTGATCACCCCTTCTGGTTTTTTTTTTAATTTTTTTTAATCTAACCAGACTGGAAAAAACCTTGGTGTGGTCCTGTTTGAAGTAATGAAAAATCTGCCTGACTGCAATTACATATTTTGGAATCAAAAGTTCTGGATTAAGTCCTGGCATCAGGCACTATGATCATGAACAAGAAACTGTACCTTTTGAAATATCAGTTTTCTCAGCTGTAAAATAAGACAGTAATATTTCTACCACCCACTTCCCTCAGAGTTGTTGTGAATAAGTGTTTTGTAAGCTTTAAAGTGATATGGAAATGGAAGCAATTATCATTATTATTTTTCTTCTTCTCCTAACCTGATTTTTGATCTCTGTTCTTACTCTCTTGCAGGAGAGCCATGTCTTTATCTTTTTCCTTAACCCTTATATTTCCTCTCCTATGTTATCACTGCCTCTTGCTTCTTTTGTCCTTCCCAGGAATGGCAATGCAAGGATTAGTTAGTGGCAAACCCATCCTTGGCTATTTAAGTGGGAAAAGGAGAGAGAGGTTTCAAAATTACTGAATGAAGCTTCAATGCCTTTCTATGCTCCATTATCTCTGATTACTTAATTCAATGAATGAAGGAAGATTTCTTTTTAGCACAGAAGTAAAGTAACTCTCTTCTCTACATTTAGCTAGAAACAATCTTTCTGTATTTGGGGGTGGCAGATGAATGAAAACAACAAAAGAAGATGAAGAGAAAATAAATGAAAGAGGAGAACTGATGATGAAATTCAGTATTCCCTTAGGGATATGGAATCAGGAAATCAGATGAGCTAAATCAGATGCCACAAGAAAAACTCACCTCACTGAGAAACTGAATTAAAGAAGGAATAGAATAGGAGGAGTAAGGGAAGAGGAGTTAAATTCATAAACATCATGACATGTGGAGAAGTCAGAGAAGAAAGAGACACCGTATAACCAGATGGAAAGATATGCAATCAGAAATTATCAGACCTGCTTCTACTAAAAGGAAGCAGGAACTACAGTGTCCTAGACTACATCATCTCCCATTTCAGCTATATGGCTTTCAATTTGTCTGATTTATAAAGGCAGCTGGCTGGCACAGTGATTAAAGAACTGGACCTGGAGTCAGGAATTCAAGTTTAAATCTGGTCTTAGACACTTACTGGCTATGTGAAGGTAGGTCTCTTATCTTACTCGGTTTTCTCTTCTGCAAAATGGAGATCAACAATAGCTGTGAGATAGAATGAGAAAATAATTGTAAAATAATTTGCTATTAAAGCAGTATAGAATTGTTAGTGATAATTATTATATAATATATATGCCCTGTTTTATATATTTATATGTTTTACATACATTCACTCATACATATGCTGTAAAATGAAGCCCACTTTGGGAAATTAGTCTTCAGAGGAGATGATTTTATCTAGCAGGAGGAAAAAGTTGAGAGGTGCAGATCCTGCCAGAGAGATACTTATTAGTTCTGTGTCTAGGTAAGTCACTTCATTTCTCTAAGCCTCAGTGTCCTCATCAGTCAAATGGAAATGCTATTCAAAAGGTGGTTGGAAAGATCAAACAAAATAATGGTTTGTTGTTTTGGGTTTATTTGGAGGCAGTCGGGGTTAAGTGATTTGTCCAGAATCAACCAGAGCTTGTAAGTGTCTGAGATTGGATTTGAACTCAGGTCTTCCTGACTTCAGGGTTGGTGCTCTATTCTAACTGTCCATCTAACTCCCACCTGGCTGTCCCAAAAATAATGTATATAAAAAATCTTTGGGAATTCTATATTATTTACTATTAGATGTATGGGGGATACAAAAGTGGTTGTTCCTTCTTTGAATAAGTTTAAATCCAGTAAATAATCTCAAACTTCTGGCAAAATAGATAGAACACCAGGTCTAGAGTCAGGAAGACTCATCTTCTTGAATTTGAATCTGACCCCTGATATTTATTAGCTGTGTGACTTTGAACAAGTCATTTAAACCTGTTTGCCCTAGTTTTCTCACTTATAAAATGAATGTGCAAAGGAAATGGTAAAATACTCCAGTATCTTTGCCAAGAAAAAGACACAAGGGGGTAATGAAGAATTGGAGACAACTGAAAAATTGACAAGACTTTCTCAGACTTTTGCTTTCCATTAACATACTTCCAGACTACTTTCTTATACTTATTTTTCTTTTTATTGAGATGTTTTATTTTTACAATACCTTCATTTCCAAATGTATTCACCACCCAGTGAGTCATTCCTTATAACAAAGAATAAAGGGGGTGGGGGAAGCAATATTTCAAAATTAACCAAAGCATCAACCAGAATGTTCCACAATGTTCTATACCCATAGTCCTCCACCTCAGAAAATACTGTTAGTTTTCCTCACAACAATGGAGTGAGGTAGGTAGTATATTTATCATTATCCTCATTTTCTGGATGAGGAAAATGAAATGTGGAGAGCCTCTAAATGCCTTTTCCATTGTCACACAGCTTGTAAAAAGTTCAGGGAATATAAATTAATATACATTATAGCTCAGCAAACCTACTTTGGAAGGCAAATTTTAAAATATCCAAAGTTACTTATCCTACAGCTTCCCTTCTTGAGTGCAAATAGTCAAGAATTTAATCTATAAGTAACAGTCTTGTCCAATGGATTAAGAGTCATTTGGTTTGCAAACCAGGAGGGCATTACTGTAAACAGGTTGGGAGACACTGAAATATGTTGATAATGTGAGGTCTGGAGTCTCTTTCCTTTCAGGTTGCTTTAGGAGGTAGAGAAGTAAAAACTAGAGATTCATCCATCGCATGGCACCAGATTTCATCCTTCTTCTGAATCCTAATTGTCATGGACAACAGATATCTGAAGAAAAAGCAGAGGTTCTTTTAACCTAAACCTAAAGCTTCATGAATTGATCTTTTCTCCATGTAGGGAACTGGATTATTCCAAAAGGCATCAAGCTTTTGGTCTGGTAGTCGGTCTATGGTAAAAAGTGTTTTATTTATTCTAGGTAGCAGGGAGCAGCAACAGCCAATAGAAAACCACCCAACAACCAAACTACCCAGTTGTCAGGCATCAAAGAACGTCTACCCCATCTAAAAAAATGTGACTGTGTATAAATCTTTTTTTCTATAGTAATCTAAAGATTGCAGGGTTTTGCCAATATACTTATTGATCAATATTCGCAAATATTTTAAAGAAACTATGATTTTTAAAAGTTCTTAAAGTTCAAACTCTTGAAGAACATTTCTGATGATAATTTTTTTGTTCAGACCCCACCCAAATGGAATAGCCATTGTGTTCTGCTCAGACTTGAGTGGGGCATGCATTCTTTGAATAGACTGTCCAAGGCTAGGGATGGTCTGGGTATTTAGAGGTCTCTCTAAGAACAACATGTAATTCTCAGCATCTCAGAAACACCTATTCTTTTAAGGATATATATACTGAGTCCCACCATGATTGTTTTTAGTCTGAGAGAGAGAGAGATGATCAAATAACCATCCTTTTATTAATAAAATGATTAAATTATCCAGAATCTATGTCACAATATCCTTTAGCTAGATAGATCTGTCCATAATCCTATATTTTCTAAAGAACCCTTTAGCCCTGAGACTGTGCTGCAGAGTGGGAAGATTTGGAGTCAAAGAACCTAAGTTTAAATTATGACTGTGATTTTGGCCAAGTCTCCTTATGTCTCTAGGCTTCAATTTCCTCCCCTTTAAAATGGTGGAGGAAAGGAATTTTTAAATAACTTTTGAGGTCCCTTTCAGTTCAATTTCTATGATCCTCTGTCTTTTGCACTCATTAATTCCTTTCCTATACACCATTCTTCACATTCCTCCCCCACACACCACATTTCTTCTCCTCACCATCATGTTTCTCTTTCTTCAAGACTAGTGTCTGTTAAAAGAAAACCACAGGAGAAATGTGTAACTGGAGTCAGCACAAGTATCAACTTGTTCATCCAAGGTCTTCTTCTCTCTCCTTGCAGGCTGCTATACAAATGTGGGTGTTTCCTTCCGTGGAGCCATGATATACACACTTAGCTTGCCTGGGAAGCATAAATATAAAACAAAGGTCAGCAATGAAATGCAAGGATTCCATGAACTACAGCCCCTTTTCACACTTCCTGTCCTACCTGCGGTAACAGAAAACTAACTGCTTTCTTTATTTCTAAACTCCCTTGTCAAATCCACCCTGCACCACCCTGTCAGACTATTCTTCCCCAAATATTGTTTTAATTGAGTCATATTCCTGCTCAAGTCCTCCAATGTTTTCCTATGCTTACCAAAGTAAATCTAAATTTCCTCTGCTTGCTTTTTCTTTCTTTTCCCCCCAATTATATGAAGAGGTAATTTTCAACATTCATTTTTTAAAAAGTTTTCTCCCTTCAACCCTTCATATCCCCCAACCTAGGATAGCAAATAATCTGATATAGGTTATATATGTTACACAAATCAGAACAAAAGGGGAAAAACCATGAGAAAGGAAAAGCAAAAACAAAATTAAAAAGGTAAAAATAATGTGATTTGATCTGCATTCAGATTCGATAGTTCTTTTCTGGAGATGGATGGCATTTTTCATCACAGTGCTTTTTGAATTATCTCTGATCACTGTATTGCTAAGTTCATCATAATTGATCATTACACAATGTTGCTGTTAATGTGTACAAAGGTTCTGCTTGCTTTACTCACCATTGGTTCATGTAAGTCTTTCCAGGTTTTTCTGAAAAAAGTCTGCTCATTCTTCCTTAAAGAGCAATGATATTCTGTGATATTCATAAGCCACAATTTGTTCAGCCATTCCACAAATGATGAGCATTCCTTTGATTTCCAATTCTTTGTCACTACAAAATGTTTGCTTGCATTTTCAAGGTCCTCCTCCTTTCACTCAGACCTTATCTTACAAGTTACTTGTAACCTCATAATTCATAATAACCTCATAATTCAACTGGAATTGCTTTCTCCAAAGTTACTGATAAC